>NC_056599.1:16490753-16790753 GCF_018340385.1 Cyprinus carpio | reverse complement strand
TGTGGCCAGTTTGCAGAGCCAAATACTTTTCATTAGCAACTGAGATTCTGTCATTACTGCAGTCAAAAAGTGTTGAATGCTGCCTCTGGCACTTGTTCCTGCTTTTTAGTCCAGGCGGCTCATTTAATCTATTTTATGATACATGCAGACATCATTTAAGGGATAAAAATGAAAGCATCACCACATAACAGAAGTGTTCTGAACGCGGCAAGATGAACATCACATGAAAGCCTAAATTAGAATCATTATTTTGGGTGTCAAAGAAAACGGTAAGGGTAATTGGACTTTTATCCAGCTTAAAAGTCTCTTGGAAAACATAATTTTAATTATGTTTCATTATAGAAGATTTTACAGCTCTGTGGGTGTCACTTTGATTGTAAATTCACAATTAGTATGAATTTTCCACGTTGGTCACACAATTAAGAAATTAAAAACACCATAAGTATAATATCATGGCTTGTTTATGTCATATATTCTTGAAAAAAGCATGCACAAGTTTGTGCAAGGGAGAGTTCTGGGTACATTTTTGGAGTGATTGAATAACAGCAATAACGTTTGGAGTTTTGTTTCATCCAAAAAACTGTCAAGCTTTTCCCCCTTCTCACTTGCAGCCAGCTCAAGCTGGTGTTGGCAGAAATCTTGTTGTGTCAAAAAAAAAAAAAATCATGCTGACTCAAAGCTGGCAGAAATTCTTTAGAAAAAACTAATAATTCTTAGAAGAACTAAAATTATAAAGACTAAAAAAACACAAGAAAAAACCTAAATTCCCAATAAAAAATAATTAAAAAACTAAAAAAAACTGAAAAAAAAAAAAAATAACCCTGGAAAAAAACTAAAAATGGTCCAGTAAAATCTGTTCACGCTTCAAGTTAATTTACATTAAAAAGTAAACAAATGTAATTTAATAGAAAAATACATGTACTTTTACTGTAAAACACTACTCTATTAAAAATAACTATATAACAATTTACTATGAAAACCTGTATTTAACAGCACTAAATTTATAGTGATAAATTTTATATTTAAAAAATATAGTGACTAATTTTGATCTGAAAAAAGGCTCAGAAGTCTTTGTGATGCATTCAACTTATAATCAACTTCCATAATTTGTAATCTGATTGCCTAAATGTTGTGTTAAGCTAAAAAAAAAAAAAAAAAAAAAAAAACTTTTATTGTTTAAACATATGTTGGAGTTCCTTAAACCTATAATTAATAGTTGGGTTAAGAAAGGTGAGGCTGAATCAACTTTATACTTTGTCAAACCAGTAAGTTTTTAGTTAGCCCAACAAGACAAGAAAGTTGTGCTAACCTAAATCCAAGTTGAAACAACTTAAATGAGTCAGACCAACAAACGTAGTTGTTAAAACTAAGCATTTTGTTGAATACATTTACAAGTTGTGCAAACTAAATACAAATTGGCCAAACTAAGCATCTTGTTGAATTAACTTATCTTTTTAAGGCAGCCAGGTAACTTTTTTTCAAGAATAGTTTGTTACTTGTAATGTTAAGTTCATTCAACTGGCTGAACTGTCATTTGCCCACACAAGAAGTTTCTATTTTCTAACAGTACTTAAGAAAAATGGCTCACGGCTATTGAAGAACATGCAGAATGCTATTTTATTTGATTTCAAAATTCAACCAACCAAAAAGCCCAAAGCTACTTCAAACACCCATAGAACAGCCGCTCCCACTAATGTTTTTGAAAAGTTTTGAGAACATCAAGATTGTGCCTGATGTAAAGAACACCGATCAAGAGCACAAATGCTTTCAGAAAGTCACAGATATCGGTGAGGACAAGACGCTCTTCCAAAATGATATGTGTTTCTCTGAATTTTAGTCTGTTTATTTGAATGGCTGATTTTGGTGATAACTTTATCATGGGGCCTTCGATTTGATGTTTTTCATTGACATTTTATTATTAAAACTATACGGTCAATGTCTGAGACGTCACCATACATGCATCCTACCCAAACAATGCTTACTTTTCTGCATTTATTTTTATAATTCCTTCCAATCTTGCTCGACTTTTGTGTAGTGAATAATAAAAATAAAGTTCATCATATACTTGTCAACCGATGAAAACGTGTTGTAATTAACAAATGCTAATCCAAATGCAAATGTTCCAGGTAAAGATATGGTTCCAGAACAAACGTTCCAAGTACAAAAAGATAATGAAGCATGGCTCAAGTGGACCAGAAGGAGAACACCTTCAAGCAGCTTCTGCAACAGCATGTTCACCAGGAATGCCACCCTTGTGGGATGTTTCCATGTCAACCAAAGGTGCCCCCATGCACTCTGGAGGATATATGAACTCTTTTGGACACTGGTACCCTGGTCATCATCAAGACCCAATGGCCAGAACTCAGATGATGTGATGGGATGTTTAGGACAATCTACAGTGTATTCGCATACCCTCTACTGATCTGACCATTTCGCTCTGTTTCAGATCACACCAGCCCATTTTAGCACTGTTCACTCACAGCCAAACTTTCTTCAAGTTCCTCCCCAGTATTTTCTTCATGAAGATTTACAATGCTGACATTT
Organism: Cyprinus carpio; assembly: GCF_018340385.1. Taxonomy (NCBI): domain Eukaryota; kingdom Metazoa; phylum Chordata; class Actinopteri; order Cypriniformes; family Cyprinidae; genus Cyprinus; species Cyprinus carpio. The sequence continues at coordinate 16,788,209 of NC_056599.1, read as the reverse complement.
TTGCTTGCAGGTTTTTTTTAAGACTGAATAAGCAGCCTAACGTAAATGTGGATTTTGTAAACTCTTGTAAATTTGAATAAAATGCCATTGTCTGATTGCCATGTACGTCTATCCTGTATTTCAAAGCCTGCAACCTCTGTCATTCTCCTTGACTATTTATCAGTCTATTGCATTTTTTTTTTCATTACAATATCAGTCTTGAAATCTCAATTTGACCCTTTCATTAATATAATGTGCTCAATATTTCATTGTCAGGAATTTCAGATTCATTTTTTAGGAATTATATTTTTAATTTATACGTTTTATGTCCCTGCTATGTGAAAATTAATTTCTAAAACTACAATTATTCCACGTGGTCTCTTAGTTTGATACAATAAAAATCTAAAATAAACACAAAACAAATACATAAAAGTTAAATAAAATAAATTTGCATGCATAATTATAAAATAATTAATAGAATGATGTTTAAAAAAAAAGATTAGATGAAGAATAGCATGTCACGCCACAAGACATGTAAACATCCCAAATGGATTTAATCTAAAAGTCTCAAAAGTCTAAAAATATCAGCATTTTCAAAACTAAGCTATATTTATATTCGTTAACTATGTTGACTTCCTGATGCCACCTAGTGGTTTGAAACACACAAAGAGGGTATCAGCTTTAACTGTAGCTTTAAGCTACAGTTTAGCTGTAGTTAACTTTCTCTAGGCCTAACACAAAAAATAACTAACATATGAATGTGATCCGCTTTAGAATTATGTTGAGTTGAATACTGACCATTGGACTGAAAACACTAGACCATTATTTATTACTCTAAAAGGCACCACAATGAAGATGCAACTGGATTACAGAAAATCACATTAGCACTGAGTTTTCTATTTGAAAGGCAAGTTATCTTGAGCTGAACACGATAGACTACGAAGTGTCTGTTCAGCAGCTCAATGATCTGTTGACAGATGAAAACGGAGACTTCTTTATGCCCTCCAAACATTTTAATGAAGTCTATCCGGGGATACTCCTAGAAAATGAGTAAGTCCTCACATAGCCTCCAGATATATAGTGGGTGGGTTATTTTCTTTATTCATACCCTTAAATATAAGTATTATAGCAGCAGTGCTCAACAAACATTTACATTTTGCAATCATACGTTCAGCCTCTCTTATCTGATAAGTTGAGATTCAAAACATGTTCATGTATCCTGTTGCAAATTCTCAAGGGCCAGCCTTTAAATAAACATGGACTATTTTCCATGTGTGAAGGACGCCCTCTAATGCTTGATGCTTTCACACACTGACTGAGAGAGTGAAAAAGACCACTTGAATTGGTGTAGCTGTTATATTACAGGCCTGTAGCTACAAATGTAACACGTTTGCATCAGCTGGGAGTTACACACATCCTCATGCTGCAGAAGGCCAATCGGACATGCATGCAGACACGGGGATCATCTATCATGGGATACCAGCCGTTGACACTGACCGTTTTGACCTCAGCGTATATTTTGAAGAGGCTTCTAATTTCATTGACAGAACTGTGGCAATGCAAGGTCTGAAGGGTCTTAGTTAAAAGATGTACTTAAAATGAATATCTTTTTCTCATCCTTCATTCAGTGGCATAGTATTGCATTTAGTTCTTTAGAGCTAGATGCTCATTAGGCCTAATTAATAAAGCATAATGTTTAAAGGATATTTCACCCAAAACTTTAAATTCTGTCATCATTTACGCACCCTTCTTCAATACAAAATAACTTCAATAGACAAAAAAAACAAACAAATTCCCATCCAATTCACTTCACAAAAAAAATAAATAAATTTACAATTGACTATTGTATGAAACAAAAAATCCTCAGATAGGCCTGTTTCTCAAATGACCTTTTATGCTCCCCTGTCCCACAGTAGAAACAACGTCATGCACGTTTGGAATGACATGGCATGAGGGTTAGTAAATTATGACAGAATTTTTCATTTTTGAGAAAACGGTCTCTTTAGTATCCTCAATCCTACTAATGTTTATGACTCAATAATAATAAAATGGTTACTTGCTGCCCGCTCTCACTGCTAACTTGGATATGCTTTATCAACATCTACTCTATAAGGGTTTCCTTCACTTAACTACAACAACCTGTTTTATCCAGACAATAATGTAAGTAATGGATATATAATGAATGTGCCTTGAACCTGTAGAACAGATTTAAGGAAAAATCCCCACCACTGCAAACCTGTAGAACAGATTTAAGGAAAAATCCCCACCACTGCAGAAGGAATTGCGCGAACAAATGGAGTGATACAGACAGTGAAAAGTCTCAGTAGCCTTCTAGTGCCATTCAATCAATCAAATTCGTGAAGACTACTTACAATTCAAGATTAAAATACAAATCAAAATTCTGTTCATTCAAGGTTTTTTTTTTTTTTTTTTTTTGGGAGAATTGGTACGGTCTCCGTCGTACGTTTTCGTAAAATCATTTTTAGGGTTAGGTTTCTAAAAATCGTACCTTTCCATGCACATCAATTCTATACATTAATATTCACACGAAATCGTCAACTCATAAAACACTTACATTTTCTGTTGCTTTTTCCCACGCCCAATGTTGAGTGCCCTGCTGAAGAAAAGAAAAAGAAACCATGGCAGAATTTGTAATGGTTTTAATGGTTATTGAAATAGTCGCCTATTGGTTTTAATGGAAACTGTGAACCCTGTTGGTTTTTAGTACAAACCTAACCAAATGCCTAAAATAGCTAAAAGTTTAAAAACACACGACAGGAAATGGTTGTAATAGCTAAAAGTTGATGGTTTGTAATGTTTGTAATGGTATTTGTAGTGAAAACCATTAGTATTTCTCTGATGGTTTCTATTGTTTTTTCAGCAGGGTGTCTTGACCTTAAAATCTTGACAGCTGCTTTGAGAATTGAATAGGCCTATGTTGCCCTCAATGTAATCCAATAAAATAGTCACAGTCTCTAATTTTTCTTGTAGGTAAAGTTCATGTACACTGTCAGAAAGGCTACGGTCGTCCGGCTGCACTAGTTATCACTCATCTGATGCGGATTCCTCCGCCAGCTCTGCCAGCTAAATGACAGGCTGGAAGGTGAAGGAAGGCTGTGTGTTGATGATACCTAAATATATAACCTAAATATATAAATTTGAAGTGATTAATAGCTAAATAAATGGGTGAGCGTGATTTCACCAAGTACAACATGTTCATCATTCCAATCAACCAATCAGAACTGAGAGATAACTTTTCAGGAAATGTCAGTTTTAGGCTTACAGGATTAGGATTAGGTGCTTCTACACCCTTGTTAATCATCATTTCCCTCAGATTTTAGAAATAAATTATGGGTACGGTTAGGTTTAGGGGTAGGGATTGGGTTAAGTCTGTATTTTTGAACAGTAATGTTGATCCAGGATCAACAAAAGATGTTGATCCAGGAACATGTCTTACTTGGCAAAATCACGCCGACCAAATAAATGTTTACAATTTTCAGTTAATCTGTTTTTATCATCTAAATGTTAGCAGTTAGCTGGCAAGTCGATTCCGGTGAGTATTTGGTTTGTCATTTTGAATGACTGTTTTCATCTTATTAGTATCTTCTGCTCTCTATAGTTAAGTAAGTAGTTAAGTAGTTTATGCAGTGGCCTACAAAGTGTCAAATTAAAGGAGTAGTTCACCCAAAAATAATTTTCTCACCCTCATGTCATTCCAAAGCTGTGAGTTTCTTTCTAATGTTGAACACAGCAGAAGATATTTTGAAGAACCAAACAGTTGTTGGTCCCCATTTGACTTCGATAGTAGTGATATGGAAGCCAATGGGGACCATCAATTGTTTGATTACCAGCATTCTTCAAAATATCTTCTTTTATGTTCAACATAAGAAAGAAGCTCATACAGGTTTGGAACGGCATGAGGGTGAGTAAATGATGACAAAATGTTCATTTTTGGGTGAACTATTCCTTTAAAATTCAAACATACATGCCCTTCTCTCTCTATACACATAAGCATAGCTGCTCTGACACATATAAATTCCTGGTATTCATTTTCTATAAAATCTAGCTACTTGTTTTGTGCTGTGGTATCGGTTACAGTGAGCCCATTTTGAGTAGCCAATGATAATTTCAGCTTTGTCACAAATAATCAAACACAAGAGGTCTTTACAACAGACAACAATCATTTATTAAACATTTTTAAAGTGAAAAGTAGCACACATACCTGAGTTACTTTTAAACCCCTCCCCTCATGTTTTGCTTTCGGTATTGAACACATATATTTTGATTGTATAGCTGCAAATAGGACATTTTTTATTAATCGTTTTCACTTGGTTCCTGCATGTGAAAATATGACCTTAATTTTTCAGTTTTACTACATGCAAATATAATGGCTCAAAGCAAACATAACACCTTGAGAGAAAATATATATATATTGACCAAGCCAAAGTCCAATGATGGTCAGCGGTTTGAGAATCAGTTAAAATTGTTGATTTTTTCTTCGAATAAAATTGAAATATAAAAAAAGGAGAAAAAAATATACATAGTCTGCATTGCACTGACTGAACAGAAGCATTGTAGGGGAAAAACCTCACAGGCCTTTCACATCCATTACAAGTTGATACAGTTTCATAGAAGGATAATGTACAATGCTACAAAGGATGATTTAACAGCAATTCTGCATCACTGGACTAGATGGTGTATCACCGACCCATAAAGGAGAGGGCACCTTAACAACTTCCCGTATAAGCATAGTGTTCAAAATCGAGTAAAAGCACACAGATTTTGCTTTACGAGCAAGAAAATAACACAGACTAACATTTGTGCAAGCATCATTATCTTTGTCATTATATAGAGCTATTTGTGATAGAAAGAATGCAGATAAATAAAGAAGAAAAATATAGCTATATCTCACTTATCAAACATAAAATTACAGTCTGTTGCAGGGGTGTAGAACTCAGTTTCTGGAGGTCCACAGGCCTGCAGAGTTAAGCTTCAATTAAACACACCTGATCCAGCTGATCAAGTCCTTCGAGCTTATCTGAAAACTACATTGTATATGTGTTGGTGCAGGGCTGGAACTAAACTGAGTTCTGTACCCCTGCTCTATTGCATTGAATGGGTTTACAAAACAATAGCCAGTGAGGTGCCTGCGGTGAGGATGAGGATGGTTTCTTAAAGTAAGTACGTGAGGTCCTGTTGTGTGTTAGACCCTGTTGAATACTGGAGATTGAGGTACTGGTTACCTCTCAAAGAAACACAGATCTGCTGCAGATGTGTCTCTTTCTGACTGGATAAGCATCTTGGCATCTTGTTTCCAAACTGTCAGACCTACAACTACATTCATTCCAACCTGATCACATTATGGCAGTCTAAGCTACTGGAGGAGTGAAAACTGCTGTGTATTTGACATAAATGTGACATTAATAATTCTATGTTGAACTCATCCTCTTATATGGGTCACTTGAGGTATGAAGGTTTGAAATAACAGAAGTGTTCATCATCAAATCACTACAAGAGAATCTTGATATGGGAGACAGAGGAAATAATGAAGTGTGTCAAACCAACTAAACACACGAGAAGCACGATGGCTGTCCACACTGAGCACTTACACACCCCACAGTACAGTTCAGATTCAAAAACACGTACAGCAAAGCACAGTGTCTGAAATGAACTTTAGTTTTGCTCTGTTCGAACAATTGCTTGTCACAATCTGCTCACTTAAAATTCACGGCTTGCAAACGTGTTATGTCCACTCGGCATAAACAACAGCAGTATTCTGACTAAAGAAGGAGTGCTTTGTATTTTTTTTTTTTATATAATATTCCTCAGAAGATGGACAGGGTATGGCAGGTCTTCTTTTCACATTTCAAATTTTGGACCTCAAATATGGCTTGCTACATTGCAGACTGTGGATTTCTTGGTGCGTGTGGATTTTCCAGAGGGCTGTTGAGAAGACTATGCCCTTCTTAAGATCTATTAAAGGAGTCATATCATACATTTTATTATTATTATTGTTTAAATTTTTCCCATGAGTTCCACTTATAATTTTTTGCTCTGACAATAGTCAAAATGTAGTTTTTAATAATTGTTTTTACATCTTGTTGCCGATCTTCAACACTGAACAGGCTTTTTAGCCTTTAAGTCATAAACAGTTTATTTGCATGTGAAATGAGCAACGAGGCTTTGCTGTAGTGTACGCATCTGTAAACTGGATCCAATCTGCTCTGAAATGTGCACTGAAACCTTAAAAAAGATGTTTCTTAAAGGAATATTTCACCCAAAAATAAAAATCATGTGATCATAAATTTAATTTAAGGGATATTGTCCTGGCAGTATTTTTTTCTTACAGAAAATCGTAAAAACCATATTTGATGATATATATGTTCGTATTAGAAAAATAACATCCTAAATTAATATACAAATTAAAAAAAGTAACAACATAAAACAAGATATAAAGCAAATTTGAAAAAAATCCTCATTTATATGATTTAAACTGCTTGATTCATATAGTTTACTGTTCTCTGTACTTTTTGATGCGTCAAACCTTCGATTGTGTGGACTTTAAGTAAATGGACAAAAATAGGAGAATATATTAAAAATATCCTCATTTGTATTTAAAGATAAACAAAAATCTTTGGATTTGGAACAACATGAGAATGAGTAAATGATTACAGAATTGTCATTTTTGTGTGAAGTATTCCTTCAACACTGGGATCCTACAGAAAGATCTGCAGAGCGGTAGGTGCTACACACAGCCAGGAAAAGCACAACGTTAACAATAATATTACCATAAGGGAAGAAGTTCTGAAAGTTACAGTCTGATAAAAATAATTTTTGCTTGTAGTTTAAGGGAAATGCCCTTTAATAAAGGACTCAAAGAAGAAGTTCTGAAAGTTACAGTCTGATTTCATAGTACAATTAACTTTTATTTCAAAATATCATGATACGACCCCTTTAAGAGTCAAAGTCTCAATCAATATATTCATGATCTGGCTAGGTGTAAAGGACTGAATTCTGCTCTAATGAAAGTGCTGTAAACCAGGTTTGGACGTCCAGCAAAACAAATGGCTTCCTGATTCCCCGTTATCAAAAACAGGGTCTGTGGGCAGGGCTCAGCTGAGCTGACCCTTGCTGGTGCAGTAGATTGTGACTGTGGGCAGTGCATGTCTGCAGTGCTGGTGGCTTAGATTGAGCCTGAGTCAGGTGCATGGCCTCATGGGAGCTCCGTGCCTGAGTTTAGCTAGTCACAGTGAGTCTGTCCTTTCTGCCCTTTTGTTCCTCTGTGTCACTTTAAATGGAGGCTGCGTGTCACTTCCTGGAGCCATACTGACATAGTATCAGTCAAAAAGGACATTGAAACCCTGCTATGCATCTGAACCAGAAAAATGTATCTGGTTAAACTACTTTGGGAGTCTGGCTGTGTCTTTTGCTGGGGAAGAGTTCATGTAAAGTTCTTGTGTGAGATGTACGGGCGCACATGAACAGGTCAGGTTTGGAGGCACAGGGACCATGGAACTGGACTGACAAAAAATGAGGTTCGTGTTACTCAGGAGCCATCTTCCTGTGCTGCTTCTCTAAAGCAAAATAATCTGCTAAGCAATCGGTAAGCTCTGTCACAGCACAGTGAAATTCATTCAGTCCGGCACATTCTTACTGTCCTCAGAAACAGGGAACAAGACTGACACTTGGTCCCACATCACAAGTGAAAGGGAAAGCAGTATACACACACACACATGAGAGAGGTTGCTATCACACGCATGTGACTTTGTAGTGTACATGTGTGCATGTTTATGTACAGGTTTAAGCAAGAATATATATGCATGAGCAGGTGAGTGGAAAAAAGTGCTTTGTAGACTGTGATACACAGACGAGGGGTGAGGTAGAGTCTGTTTGAAGACATGGAGAGGTAAGTGACACTCATTTCATTTCCTCTTCTAAGAAGGTTGTGGAGATTGTAAGTTCTCTACTTTCAAAATCAGCAGAGATGTAGGGTACAATGGGGCTAAAAGTCCTTCCTCCTTATGCAGTGCATAACAACCTGTTTGTTGTTATGCACTGCAAAATAAAGCTAATTATTTGAAGTCATTTATTATTTATTTATTTATTTATTTTTTATTGTAAATGTTGCAGATGTAACTAATGAGAATCCCTGAAATTTTATCATATATTTTGCAACAAAAACTTGATTTTCAGAAAACTAGCAATTAGTAAATGAATGAATCCGTAATTGGGAAAAATTTGTATTAGGTAAATACTTTTAGTTGACTTTTATTTTAGCTGAAAGTAGCAACATATCTTTACATATCTATACACAAAAGAGTATATATTGGAGAATGCTGGTATCCCAACAGTTGATGGTCCAGGGTATTTTTTTTTCTCCATACAATGGAAGTCAATGGGTACCGTCAACTGTTTGGTTACTAACATTCTCCAAAATATTTGGGGCCTCTTTTATCAACAGTGCGTAGAAAAGTTTCTATATTTTGTGCTTATATTTACACATATTCCTACATATAAGTATAAGTTGGTAGATCACACACTTTGTGTGAAACTGTGCTTATGCTCTCATTACGCACACATCTGTGCATATGCACTGTTGATATATAAGGCCCTTATTAAGTGCTCAACAGGAACAACTTGAGGGTGAGTAAATGTTGACAGAGTTTTCAAATTTTGAGTTTTGAACTGACTGCTCCAATAACAATGGAGATTAATGTGTGAAAAAATGTAGCAAAAACACATTTTTAAATACGATACTAAAATAATTTTAGTATTTAATCATATTTCCATATAACACAATTAAATAAACAGAAAATTGTTTAACCCCTTTTGTTGAAGTGGTCATTTTGATGTTTAGCCCCAATGTAACCTATTACTCTAATGATCTAACCCTTAGTTTCTGTTTTTGTTATCATCTGTCAAATTCTGATTTCAGGAATCATTCACCACCCTGTACTGCTAATTTGTCCACATAAATGGCATGATGGATGGATTTCAGGGGTAATATTCTCCTAAAATAAATACCATGGCACTACCATGTTTTATAATACCATATTATTCTCTGAAGTTCTATGTAATACCATATGGTACTACTATCTGATGAGCCAGGTCAATTGGAGCACAATGAGCGATTTGAAGGCCAAAATAAGGAGACGGATGTGTCTCAAACCACAGCATATGGCCTAATACATATGTACATCAATCTGTCTGCCCAAACGGACAACACAAGGACAGATGAATACAGGAGGAAATACCTCACCACAGCTATATGGGTCACACGCCAGAAAGCGACAAGAGGCTATTTAGAAAATGAGGTCACAAAATGTTCAGCTTAAGTAACATACAAGTGGATATGGTAGATAGGAAGGTATGTGAGGACTGTAGACGCTGCATTGTAAGAAGATAAATGGCTTAATGCAGGCAGAATAGTACGCATACATACATGTATGGACATGCTGCTACATGTATGTCTGTATGCTGGTGTATATGAGGTATGAGAAGTTCACACATCATATTAATGTATGTACAGAGTGTACGAGTGCACACCGGTAGTAATGTTCACACAGGATATATTCTATGTGTGTAAAGAGGAAGATGAATGCTGAAATACTACTGTAGTAAGAGAAAAATTAGGTTAACCGTGTAGAGCCCAACTGCAGGTGTTCGATGTTGCTCATAGACGTTTCCTCTGTACTTACAACAACAGCTTTTGAATGTGTGGGTTTCTTCGTCACTCTTTTAAAATAAGCTCCTTCTGAGGTTGGGAGGTATGTCGGTATGAGAGGTAGGTTGATGCATGCTAGCTTTTTGTCCGTCTGTGGGAGGAATCTGAATGGCAAGTGACTGTAGGGTCCAAAGATGTGGAGGCCGACAACCCAAAACATATGCTAGACAGAGCTGACGGTGCAAAATTAAGTACATGTCCCGGATCGGCATTGCATGAGGAGGCAAAAAATACAAATGCTTTGCGAAAACAAATTCACGATCAGTTTTCCCTCCCCGAGTTCCCCTTTTGCTCTCGGTCACACCTCCTGATCCTCGAAGACCTCTAGGAAGAGCGGGGGGAAGAGTTCTGTGGGACACTCCACTTTCATGTGCAGGAAGCGGCTGGCATGACAGGCGCCGATCATGCGCAGGTTCGTCACCTTCATCAGCAGCTTGGGCCAGAAGTGTGAGATGTTGTGCTTGCGATGGTTGATGTAGTGCTCGAATGCTAACAAGTACATCTCCTGACACTTCTCGATCTTTTCCACACACGTGAGTCCGGAACGATCTGTGCAATGGAAGATCAAACTAATATTAAAGTGACTGCCGAGATGCTATCAGAGGTCATGACAGGAAAGTTAAAGGAAGGATACAGGACTAGTTCACCACAAAAAGAAAAATCAGCATTTACTCTTCCTCATGCGGTTTCAAACCCATATGTTGTTATTTTTTTCCATTGAACACAAAAGGAAAATTCCTTGTCGGTTATTTTTGTTGTCTGATAACTGATATGCAGAATCTGTATATAATGGTTATATTAATGTTTTTTGTGCAGTGGTAAGTAAATAATCATTGGATTAAAGACTACTGTTATGTTTAAAATCTTATACATCAGGCATATCTGTAATGCATCTCACTTGAGCATGAATGGAGGTTACATAAAAAGGTTAATAATTATGAAATATTTTAAATAAGATATTTGTAATGCCATTTTGGCTGAGTTTTTTTTTGATCCACTAGATGGTGCCATTGAGCAGTAGACGCAATATTAAAGCAAACATAACTGATTACATATACAGAACAGATCAAAGGTTTGGGTTTTTTCATGTTTTCAAATAAAGTCTCTTATGCTCACCAAGGCACCATTTATTTGATCCAAAATTCTCAAATTCTCAAATCATATTGTGAACTATGACTAGAAGTATAAATAACTTTTCTAATGTAACATTTTAAATGTAACTGATTTATTAACTTTTTATTACATTATTAAGTTGTAATCTATCTATCTATCTATCTATGAATGTTGAAAACAGTCGTGCTGTTTATTATTTTTGTGGAAACGGTAACACATTTATTAAAAATTCCTTGATTAATAGAAAGTTCAAAAGAATGGCATTGATTTGAAATAAATATGTGACTCTGGACCACAAAACCAGTCTTAAGTTGCACAGGTATATTTGTAGCAATTATAGCCAAAAATACATTGTATGGGTCAAAATTATATTTTTTTCTTTTATGCCAAAAATCTTTAGGATAAGTAAAGATCATATTCCATTAAGATATTTTGTAAATTTCCTACCATAAATATGTCAAAACTTCATTTTTGATTAGTAATATGCATTGCTAAGAACTTCATTTGGACAACTTTAAAGACGATTTTCTCAATATTTTGATTTTTTACACCCTCAGATTCCAGATTTTCAAAGTTGTATTTTCGCCAAATATTGTCCTATCAAAACTAACCATACAGGAATGGAAAGCTTATTTATTCAGCTTAATATATAAATAAATAAATAAATTACCTTAATGACTGGTTTTGTGGTCCAGGGTCACATATATAAATAAACAAACAAAAACAATCAAACAAAGATTATGAAATTAAACAAATTTTAAAGTAAACAGATAATTAAACATTATAAAAGTCTCTGTCACTTTTGATCAATTTAATGTATCCTTGCCGAATAAAATTTTGATTTCTCCATAAAAAAATCTTACTGACCCCAAACGTTTGACTGGAACTGTATTCTAAGCACTTGAAAAATGAAAGGTTATACAGACGAATTGTGTGAGGAAAACCTCCTTCCCAATTCAAACATCATTAGTTTGTGTGTCTTGTCAAACGTATATTAATTTTTTTGATCTGAAAGCTGCAGCGGAGGGTAAGATGATCAGTGAACAATAACCTTTAAAATTTCATATTTAAAAATTCACCATTTGTGTTCGATGGGAGAAAAGGAAAAAGTCATACAGGTTTGAAACAACATGAAGGTGAGTAAATGATGACAGGATCTTCATAAGACACAGCTGTCAGTCCATCTCACCTGAGCTCATGAGCAGTACAGCCTGCAGCAGCGCCACCTCGGAGTCATCCAGGTTGAACTGTGACAGGCTCTTGCCCAAATCAAAGATGGCATCAGACACCACTCCTAACCCTCCGTTCTTCAGCTGCTCTCGACTGACAGCCATCTCCCCGCTCAGGGTCAGCGTCTCGCTCTCCGGGTCGTACCGCACCGCTGCACGCAAGGACATGATCTCCATACAGCCGCCTTTCAGCAGGATGATCTGGTCTTCACAGGGCAGCTGGACACCAGTGCAAGACAAAGCACAAATGATCGCTGTTTCCATGATATTAATCAAGGCTCAAAAACAAGGACGAACCACTATTTGATTGCTGTCTTTTAAATAGTTTTTTGTGATTCCTAGCACAATCAAAGGCTTCTAACTAGAGGCTTCAATGTCCTCCAATGCAGCAAGTCAACAATTGATGATTTGTGATCATTATGTGTTCACAAGAGCGATTAGAGTTGCAAAATAACAAGTTATTCAAAGCACAGCAACAGCCCGTAATCACAGCCAATGTTTAATAAGGCCAGCCTTCTTCATTCACACACAAACACAGACATGCAGTTTTGGTTCAGGAAGTACAGTGACAGCTGGAGCTGAGCACATAATTGCTCTTTCACAGTGGTCTCTGACAACCGATGTAATAATGCAGCACAGTGTTGTTTATGAAAATTTGTATTTATGGAATAAGCATCAGCTGCGCGGAGGGGCTTTTTCAAGCGCGGTGGAGAACGGAGACGTTCATGTGCAGTACTTGAAAACACAGACACTGACCTCAGAGAACATGGGCAGCTTTTTGGCAAAGTCCACAACTCGTGTGATGGCAGGGGTGATGATCTTGGTGAACTCACTGAAGGCCTCCAGGTCCACTTTGTCGTTGTCTGATGTGGGGGCTGGAGACTGCCCGATGTCTTCTGGCTGAAAGACAAACCAATAGAGAGGTTTGGATTGAAAAAAAAATAATTTATTCCTGCTTTCCACATTTTTTACATATTTACTGCCCACAGCATAAGAAATACATTTGATTTACCAACATTGGTGTAAGTGAGATGATGTATGTTTTCTTAAAAAAAGTTAATAAATAACTTACAAGCCTACTATTTTAAAATGCTAAAAGTTTGGGGTCAGTTATTTTTTATTTGAAAGAAGTTAATATTTTATTCAGCAAGGATGCATCAAAAGACATGACAGTGTTGACATTTATAATATTACAAATACATATTGTTCTTTTAAACTTTCTATTCATCAAAGAATCCTGAAAAATTAACACCATTTCCACAAAATGATTAAGCAGCACAAGTGTTTTCAACATTGATATTGATAAGAAATGTTTCTTGAGCAGCAAATCAGCATGTTATAATGATTTCTGAAGGATCATGTGACACTGAAGACTGGAGTAATGATGCTGAAAATACAGCTTTGCATTACAGGAATACATTATATTTTTAAACATTAAAACCGAAAACCGTTATTAATATTTCACAGTATTACTGTTTTTACTGTATTTCCTCAGATTTTGATTGACTTACAAACAATTACAAAATGACCCCAAACTTTTTGCTCTGATTTTTAATTTGTTTATACTTCTCAACCCATTCTAAGGAAACACTTAAAAAACAGATTTATCGTTTACTTTTGCTACAGTTATGCCTTTCGCTTACACTACTCCGCCGTTTTTAAGGTCGAAAACTGAGACTTCTGAAAACACTACAGACCCCGTTTTAGTTTGAAAACTTTGGGGTCACGTTTCAGTGTAAACGGACCAAAACGGAGACTTTTGAAAACGATGGTGTGGCTGCCCACATTTTCTCTGCGTATCCTTGATGACCGTGTAAACAATAACATCATGCTCTTTGTTGTACCAATAGATGTATAGGTAGAAACCTCATTTGACCGCTCCAAACACGTAGATGAAAATGAAAAGGCAGTAGTGTAAACAGGGCCTATGGCCGTTTTCACATTTGGTTAGACTGCACTCCAGCAAACTCAGTACGATCCACTAGATCACAGACCAGACACACAAACCAAACTCTGATTACAAAAGAATCCATCCATCTCTCCTCAAACTGATTTTGTCTGACTGTTTGAGGGCCAATCCAGTGCTCTTTGGTCATTGTCAGCTACTCTTAAATCCTGACAGACCACTCTGTGTATCAACACTAGTTGTTGTTGTTTTTTTAACCCCTGACATTTAAACACAATTGCCATGATGAAGAAGTGACTCCCAAAAGAACAGATGACAGACGGACAAGAGCTGGAGGTTATAAGAGATCTAGCTGAGAACAACCACCTGTACAATGTAGTCAACCTATCAATGCTTCGCATGATCACAGACATACAGACACAACCAGGCCTCGTACTAGGAACTTGCGTTTCTGTTTCCAGTGAGGGCCCTGGGCATTGGTGTGGCGGTGAGCCTCCGTCACCATTCGAATCAGCTCCCACTCCGAGACGGTGGGCTCAGGCCGATTGTGCAGTGTTTTCACCATCTCCTCTTTCTTCTTCCGTTCCCGGTTTTCCTCGATCAGACGCCTCTTGGCCACACGCTTTGAATCATCCAGCACCACTGCAAGGGAAATGAATCACTCGCACAATCACTCATTTAATACTCTCAGTACTAAACAGGAAATGACAGGCAATGTTACGCAATGTTATTATGTGTAAGAAGATTACAGCAGGTTTTTTCAAAGGCCAGATTTATATATTTATTTTTTGAGAAGCAATGTCATTTAAAGACAATCTTACTATCAGATTGTGCTGAATTAATATATTGGGAAAGAAATCAGCAGGTTCTATATATTAATAGCTACTGAAAAAAAATACATACATACATATACACATATATACATATATACATACATATACATACATATACACATATATACATATATATATATATATACACACTCATGTATATTTTTATACTTTATTATATAAAAATTGTAAACATTAGGAAACATTTTCTGTAGTCTTTAGACACTAGTGAGTCTTTTCTAAAATAAAATTTAAAAATAAACAAAATAAAAAAAATATATACAATAATAATAAGACTTTTTTTCTAAAATAAAATAAAATAAACTATTAACAATGACTTTTGCCTCAAACTCCTAATTTCTGCTTGTTAATAGTTAGTAAGCTAGTTGTAAAGTTTAGGTATTGTACAGGATTAGGTTTATATTATATGGTCATGCAGAATATGTGCTTTATAAGTACTAATAAACCGGCAATTTGCTAGTAATATGCATCCTAATAGGCAACTAGTTAATAGTGAGAATTGGTCCCAATACTAAATAAATATTAAATATAAATATACTAAATAAAAATAAAATTTGGGTTAGTCATTTTTATTAACTTAATATAAAAAAAGTAGCCAAGCAAACGTGTGTGTGCGTGTGAACACTCACAGTCCATGGCCATGCCCACCGAGATGCACTTCTTGAAGCGGCACAGCTGGCACTGGTTGCGGGTGATTTTATCAATGATGCAACAGCTGTCATATTTGCAGGAATAGGCAGGGTGAAGATTCTTCTGTATTGTCCTCCTAAAGAAACCCTGGGAGAAGAAGAAAGCAGATTAATGCATTATTACAGATTGATTATGATTATCAAGCGGTTCAGGGGTTGGAAATCCCACCTTGCAGCCCTCACATGTGATGCAGCGGTAATGGTAGCCCGTGGCCTTGTCCCCACATACCACACATGGCTCATCTTTCTCCAGGTAGCTGGGAACATACCCTGGAACAGAGATGATCTTCACTAGAAGAGGAGGAGATGGGCTGTTACAGCAGAACACACACACATACACACCCACGCCATGACATTTCATAGACGGGATGGTTTTTATACTGTCCAAACTTTCTATTTTCTATTCTCTTACCCTAACCCTACCCCTCACACAAAACTTCCCTAATTTTTACATTTTCAAAAAACTTTTTCCTCATTGGGACCAAAAAAATAAATAAAAATGTCCACACAATGTCAAAAAGGACTGGTATTACCATCCATGAGGGGACATTTGATTCCAGTAATGTAGGGAACACACACACACACTACCGCTACAACCCTGAGATATCATTTCAACAGCACTGACTGTCATATTGTTAATAACTCCTTTTGTGTTCTGGGAAGTCATAAGCGTTTCGAGAATTACAAGGGTGAGGAGATGATAACAGTATTTTTAGTTTATTCCAAAAAGATCTGTGGACGATGTTGGACTGTGAACTGACCAAATACAGACATGTTGTCAACTTGTCTGTTTCAGAAAAATACTTTAAAAAAAAAATATACATATATTTATCGTTCTTAACAATTCTCAAAGATATTAATATTTATTTTTGATGGCTGCATTCAAAATCTGTTTGTCTCAAAACACAGTGGGGGTTATGTTTGGGCATCACAGGTGCAAAATGCTTGGGTTTAGATTGCAATCCTCACCAGAAGTGCTCTTCATAGAGCATTGACTGTTCTTTCTTTTTCTCTTCACTCCATTCGGCCACCTGGAGAAAAAGAGGAGAGGGTGAAAAAGTGTATGGTAAAATCAGAAATTATTTTCCTATTTCCATTTCACAAGATTGGCATTGCTAAATATAAAAAAAAAAAAAACTCTAATATAGACAATTGACAATCAATTTTTTGATCAATTTAATGCATCATTGCTAAATAAAAGTATTTATTTCTTTAAAAAAAAAAAAGACCTTACTGACCCTTAACTATTGAAATTTAGTGTAACATGATTTCATTATTATTTCCATTGTTTTACAGTATGTATCGTAAGGCCTAAAAGTAAAAATAGAAATCATCAAATGGAACAATGCAAAAACACTCCACTTGTCTGTCACTGGTCAGACTAACAGACAGTCCCTCCCTAAACTCACACCACTGCTTGAGCTACTGTTGCTATGTCAGGCTAGTCACATTCTTTAAACAAACACAATAATGAGAGAGTGTCAGTGAAGGACTTTCTACAGCTGTTTCTGCATATTAAGCGCAGAAGGGACATTTTAACACTATTTTAACACTACAACATTCAAACACTTTCTTTCTTCTGTGGAACATAAATTAAGATATTTTGAGAAATGTGTCCTTTTTTTGTGAGTGGAAGTCAATGGTAAACAAAACTGTTCAGTTGGCAACATTCTTCAGAACCTCTTAAAACTCACACATTTCAACGCTACTTGACTTCATCCTCAATTTATATATATATACACACATACACACACACATAACTTTCTCTTTATTTATTCCTTCCCTTTCCATATATATATATATATATATATATATATATATATATATATATATATATATATATATATATAACAAGCACTTATTATAACTATATATATATACACACATACACACACACATAACTTTCTCTTTATTTATTCCTTCCCTTTCCAGCATGCACTTATTTGAACAATGCCTGAAACTTGGTATTACGAGCACTTCTTATGTCTGTTCGCCTCTTTAAGAAGAATTGCTTTATGTATCCCCCAATTGTAAGTCGCTTTGGATAAAAGCGTCTGCTAAATGAATAAATGTAAATGTTTGGAATGACATGAGGGTGAATACATGCTGCCAGCATTTTCATTTTAGGTCAACAATCCCTTTTAGTAAGTGGGCAGAATAAATGCATGTGGTGACCACAAGGTGGCACTGTTTAAAATAATTTCACGCTGCATTATTCACCTCAGCTGACCGCCATAATTTGTTTATCAACAGTGTTGCATGACCATGTAAAACTAAAGGAACAGCAACAGACCAAACCACAAACCTGACCAAAATAAAAAACATAAGCAACACCATCCATAAACAACAACAAAAACACATAAGCAACACTTTCATGCAAGCTCCTCAGTGAACAACAACAGAAGACTCTGTCTACATGTGGAACTGACTAGCGGTGTACAGCAAACGAACCCGACACACCTCCATGAACCAGCACAGAGTCCAGATGATGTGAGGCAATGCTTGTGTGTATAGAGCTCAACACAACAACACATAGACTAGTATATACACGAGTGTTACATTATTAGTTCACTACATGAAGATAGTGCTATATTACAAATGACCAAAACATGTCAAATCTACTAAGCCTACAACATGCCTGCAAACACTGCAGATAACTGAAATACAACATATTCGAATGCAATCCCGCATTATCAGTCATGTGGGATTTGAGTTTCATTGAACACACACACACACACACACACACACAAGATATCCAACCACTGACAATAATGAAATGACTTCTCTCTATTGGATAGCACAGTATTAAGTCCAGCTGACAATCTGCCCGTACATCAACAGACACGACTGAACAAACAGAGGGAATGGGATGGATGGAGAAAGAACATTTATATTCTAACCTGTTGACATAATGGGGCTGTAAAATGTGCATGATTGCCGTCTCCCTCCTCTCGCAAAGCTGTCCGCAATCTATCTGCGGTAACAGGGACTCTGAGCTGGAAGGATGACACTTCTCTCTCTCTCTCTCTGTCACCCCATCCCATTCCTCTCCACACACTCCTCCTCCTGCCACGGCTCCTGTGCATCAGCCCTGTGAGCCCCACCTCTCCTGCATCACTAACCCTCCACTCTTCACTCATCTTCCTCTTCACTCTCTCGCTGCAAAGTGTCCTCTGCCATCTGCAGTGTTGTCATTTACACATACTTCAGATACTAATGTTCAGGATTTTTTCTCCAACATAACACATTCATGCATAAATCATCAACAGAACTGTGTTAGAGCAGTAAACACAGCATTATAAATCTTCAGTGCATCAATTAAATGCACACACAGTATGGTTCAAAATATGAGTGAAAATACTTTTCACATTTTTGTTTTGTTTTGCAATATTGAAGATTCTACCATTTATAATTTAGTATAATACTATAATACTATAACGTATAATAATATATTTAGCTTATAATGTAACAATGATAAATAACAATAATAATGCTAATATATAATAATACATTTTCATTTATTATATAAAAATAATAACAAAAACAATATTAAGTACAATAATGATGATGATGACTATTAAGGTTTGATGATGACTATTTAGGTTAAGGTTTTGGGGCTTCACACACACACACACACACACACACACACACACACACACAAAAAAAACAAAACAACAACATAAATCTCAATAAAATGATGGTTGTTAATGTTTTATTAACATGAATATGAGAATGTGAAAAATCATAAATATTTCTTATTAATTTTGTCAACACATTTGATAATAACAATAATGTTTTTTTATTGTTTACCTTATTATGCATGCAAATATACAGTGGAAATCTGGGTTCCAAATCTTTTTAAAAATGTCAACAAAATTTTAGTAAAAGAAATTATATGATTTTCAACATTTTAAATCAAATATGTTTTTATTCCCAGATTTCCTCACTGCACATTTTAAGCAGTCATCTATTTAGAAAATTAATAAAAACAAAAACATGCACAGCATTTTTTAGTATTAACAGCTGCTGCATTTCTTTGAGTATGAACAAGTTAAAAATGAGAGTTTCTATCCTCTTGAATCTCGTGGCTAAAGCTACACGTGAGCGGATGACACATCAAAGCAAAATCCACGTCAAAGTTCCACTTCCTCCTTTTTAATCCCGCACATGCTTTCGAGGAGAGAGCAGCTGAGAGACGGGTGCACACACTCAGAGTGAATAAGCCTTTAAATGCTCACTCACGCGCACTTTCTGCTAATCAAATTACAGAGGCGGAATTAAATGGCGGGTCGAGGCGAGATAGGGCGCAGGACAAATCTGCCTTTCAGGGAACCATCTGAAAATTCTCTAACTGCATAATAATCCCACAACTGACCCACAGGGCCCCTGGAACTGTGTGAGAGTGTGTGTGGTGGTGCGCATGCAGTAACTGAACGTCTGGGGGAGGGCGCGACCGTGAGGCAGCACATGTGAGAGACACGTGCTTGGACGCTCCAAATAAACACACACACACACTCTGCCTCAATGACACACACTGGTCACATACAATCCACAGACTGTCGTAATGATTCAGTGTCCTGAATTGTCCCTTGCTACACATTGGCCCCATCTGGCTTATGTACCTCTCTCTCCTGCACTATAATCTCACTCTCTATTTGTCTTATACCATTTCTAATCGTATTATCAAATCGTAAAACATTTCACACACTTGGATGAATCATCAAGCATTCTGGATTACAGCTTCTTAACACTTCTTGCTTCTTGCACATGTGTGCTGCAGTAACTCCTTATATCTATTTAAATGTTATAATAATCTATTATGTTTGATTTTATTATATACTTCAGTCTGATTGATCAGTCAAAGCACAGAGTAGTTAAATATGTATGTGTAATGACGATACTGCCACAAACTCTGTCGGAGGCAACAAACGCGGAGACGTGGATCAAAGCAACATGACGATTTGAGACCCGACAAACACAGACAGCACAGACTGGGACTTAAATGCACCGGGAAACGAGGACAATTAACAAGACACACCTGAACTAAATGACATGATTAACAAGAGGGAAAACTAGGTCACGGAGAGCACATGTGGAGAGAAACACACACAGACAGTCCAGGGGTGTGACAGATACACTGTATTATTGACCATTGTTCCTGGTAGACAATCTAGTCTATCTTATGTCTCTCTTTTCACTCCGAGGCCTCTTTCATACCACATAATAAAATAATTTAAACTCAAATCAGTATTTCATGCCCATTAAATTTTTTATTTGATAAGTTATAAGAGTGACAATTAGTGAAATTGAATATTTCATAATTATAGACATTAATAAATAATTAAATAAACACTATTATTTATATGCTTTAACACTTTAATATTTAAAAAAAAAATAAATGTATTATTATTATTATTAATAATAATATAATAATATTATAACATCTCCACTCAAATGGTTATTCTCATACACTGATATAACAATAATAAATATGAATATAATAAATACTAAAATAATAATAATAATGTTTGAGTTGATTATATTTTATTATAATATTATTATTATGTGTAGGAATAAGAGTTGAAAGCTTTATTATGTTAATTTTATTTAAGTAAAAAAAAAGGTCACAGTGTAAAATTATTTATTACTTAATTTGGTAAATTGTAAGTGTAGTATTCTGGATTATGTAGCGTCAACTCTTTATTATTGCAAAATATCCCCAGGGTTTATCAAAACAGTACTTTAAATAAAATTATATACTATGTTAATATTTTCAAATAATATTTTTTTACGAAGCACCTTGTCGTTGTAGAATTTAATAAAATTGTTAACATTACTAAATAATAAATACATTTGGAAAACTATATTTTTTCTAAAACGTCTGTTATTTGATCAGGCAGATACAGTTATTGGTCATCTCAACCTGGCCAAATACTAGCACATTAGTCAATCAAGTCAGTTCACCCTAAAATAAAAATTCTGTCATCGTTACTCACCCTCATGTTGTTTCAAATCTGTATGATTTTCTTTCTTCTGTTAAACATAAAAGAAATGTTAGTAACCTAACAGTTTTGGTTACCATTGACTTTCAGTGTCTTCAAACAAACAAAAAAAACATTTACACATTTCTCAAAATATCTTCCACAGAAGAAAGAATGTCATACAGGTTTGCAACAACATGAGGGTGAGTAACGATGACAGAATTTTTGTTTTTGGCTGAACTACTGCTTTAAGGGCAGACATATTGTATAAAAACACACAGGATAACTCACCGTGTCTCATCTCCCTCTGGCAGGTTAAGCTCCTGCTCTTTGTGTTCCATTCACCTTGATTCCATCCAGCGACCAATCACAGGAGACTGAGGTGGACACGACCCTCGCCGCTTTGCTCAGCATACGCAGGGTGAGTATCTGTCGGCTGCTATAGGACGGCTCATGGTGACATACCCCCACATGTATTTCTGCCTCTGGATCAGACGCCTTTACGCCTGTTTGAAAGAAACAGATCATTCGTCTTGAATTAGCACAAAGAGAGTCAAACAGTGAATTTCTCTAATCTAATCACCTCCGCCCTGCTCCTTTCCTCTAGAGGCTGCACCAAACTTCATTTGTAAAGCAGCTGTGACTCAGTTTGAACACACGGTGGTGCACATGTGCACCAGATCATTGTGTCTGAACTCTTGCCCCGGAGCTCAGGCCAAGCTGCTCTCATTAGAGGGAAAAGGCCAGCTGATAAATGCGCATCCCTCACACCTGTGTGTCATTTTTCCATTCTTGCTCTGAAGCCGATATAGCTTCACCATGCAAGGTCAATAAATCTGCCGTTTCCAAGGCAACCACTCGGCCTCTATCTAATTATAGGAAAGCTGAACTGGGTTATTCCATAACGGCTGACCTCAGTGTTTAATAATTCAGCAGATCATTCCATCTTGGGATTAATTTACTAATTTCTTAAAAATATCTTGGAGATTTGGTTTGTGAAGGATGTCACACTTTCTGTTCTTTTCTCCGTCTCGCTCTCTCTTTCTCTGCACTGACATGCATTATCACCTGCGTGTCACACCTTAGGATCTCACATTCTTAAACAGCCAATAAAAGCACCTCAATCTGAATCAGTGTGATATATGAAGTCGTGACTCACATGACGGCACCCAAGACAAGATCAGGCACGAGGCGCCCCCTGAACACAAACACAATGACCTGCTGAATCTCTTATTTTAGAGACTCTGGCTTTAGATTAGTCAATCTACAATACAGTAAGCAGAGTTGTGGAATTGTGGAATCCAGTCATCAAAATTGACTGTATGATTCGGAGCGTCATGGAATTTGCCAAATTTTGTACGAATAAATCAAAAGTACATCATTTCACTTAAATCAGATCACGAAATGGGCTAGTGTCTATGAATATTAAGCCGCAAAAAGGCTTTTAAAAGGGTCATATGACATAGCTAAAAAGAACATTATGTTGTGTATTTGGTGTAACAAAATGTGTTTATGTGGTTTTAGGTTTAAAAAAAAACATTATTTTCCACATACTGTACATTATTGTTTCTCCTCTATGCCCCACCTTCTGAAACGCGTCGATTTTTACAAAGCTTCATTGGTCTGAAGCGAGGTGTGCTGTGATTGGCCAGCTCTCCAGTGCTTTGTGATTGGCCGAATACCTCAAGCATGTGATGAAAATGTTACTGTCACAAATCTGTGCTCTTAGAAGATAAGGTGCATGATACTGGAGCGAGCTTAGGGGTGGCCGGCGGGCTTGACTCAGGAGTGGCCGGCAAGCTTGAGAGTGATGTGGCCACCAATTGGGAGCTAAGGATCAGATTGGTTTGGGAAGCTGGAAACGGAGGATGGATGGCAGATTTCAGTGCTGTAGAAACCCACTTCCGGGCTTGGGGACGCACAGGAGGATAGGTATGGTCGGGCCCAATGGCCAGGTATGTGGAGGATCTAAACATGGGGTGAGCTGGCGAGGCCCAGTGGTTTTCAGAAGGCTGGATAAGAACGACTTTTAACTTCTCCAACCTCCTCTACTTCAAAATTAGAGCCATTTAAATATAGGATGAAATTTATTAACTATAAATTTATGAACTATATTAACAAAGAAAAGTCAAAAATGGGAGAACGACAACGAATATTGTTCTCATTCAGTCCCAACTGAAAACAGGCACATTAAAGAGGCATCGGCCCAGCCCACTTGATGGGAAAGCTATATGAATTCCTCCACATACCTTTCCAGTGGGCAACCACCCTTTCCCAGGCAGCACAACCGGTCCTCAGCCCAATCCATCTTGTTCTTGGGCCCGTTTGTCTGTCACAGTTCTGTGCTCTTAGGAGATAGGCTGATGACACAAGAGTAATCCAGCACACAATCTTTTAATTCCAACTTCAATTTAGGAGAATAACCAGGAGACAGATAAATCAAAGAGCAAACTAGACATGATGGTAAACGGACTAAGACTAAGGGAGAACTGAGGAATTATAAGCAAGAACCAAAGGGAACTAATGAGATTAATAAACACAGGTGGAAACGAATGAACGCTGATTAACTAAATGGGAACAGGAAACAAACCAAATAAGGACAGACAGGAACTAAACAGAAACCAACACATGACAGTTATGCCCCTTAACATATTTGGAAACACACAGCATCTCCTGGGGGGTATTCTAGAAAGCAGGTTATGTGACATACCCGGGTATGTTTAAGAGTAAGTAAGCGGATAACCTCAACTTTCGGTTCAAAAACGGAGGTAACTTTCAGGGTATGTTAGTAGTCATAGCAACTCACTCTCTGAACTTAACCTGCTCCGGAGCAGCTTCTGTTCCAGGGTTAGTTCACTTCAGCCAGCCTTCAGTGGGCGTGACAGTGCACAACATTATATAATATTACAATATGTAATATAGCCCATTATATATATATATGTTAATGAGGAAGCGCTAATATAAATAATAAATAAGGTAATATATTATTCTAATATGATTATTTATTTTATTGGCATATATAAGAGTTATCTGTATACATTATAAAACAACACTATGACAAGGTAATGTTTAACTTATATATATTTATTTATTTTATTTTATTACATGTTATATTATTTCACACATGGAGCGCCATTTTCTATAATGTCTAAATTCTAAATCAAAATACATATCTGATATGACTTAATATATAATTAGTATTAAACAAACTATATAATTCATATTCTCAAGGATTAAACGGACAAAAAAAATTAAAATGATTGCACAACCATCAATTAGGTGGCGATATGCACCAAGCATGTAAACAACTAATGAACAAAAGAAGAAGAAAGGAACAACTTGGCGTGCTTTTTCTTAGCGTCCGTTTCTATAGTGACATGTTGATTCGTCGCTCTGTTGAGAATGTCTAGAGTCTTAACCAGGAACATGCTCTGAGTTGAATGAACTTACTCCCGGACGTGTTTTTGGAACCACATACCTCGAGTAAGCAAGGTTTGGGGGTAAATCAACTGAGAGTTCAGGGTTTAGTTCACGGTAAGTTAACCCTCTTTTCTGGAATACACCCCAGGACATGGCGCTGCGGTAACAATACTACAGCGAGAATAAAAGTAAGGCCTTCTTTCTTTGAGTAAACTTTTGGGCGGTGTTTTGCAAATCATCCAACACAGTGACGTAGACATGTATGTGCGTGTTTATATGAGGTGCTTTGGATGAGTCTTAACTTTTAGAAAGAATATCAAGTTTTCAAGTTTTAAGTTTGCTTTATTGTCAATTCTTCCACATGTACAGTACATACATACAGAGAATTGAAATAGCGTTACTCTCAGACCCTTGGTGCATAGAGATAACGCAAACAGTAGAACACTAAATACAGATAATAAAATATAAAGTACAACTATACAAATATACAAATAGATCATGTAAAAAGAAAGATAAGTAAAGCAGCACAATGGCACATGGTACATAGAGTGCAAACCAGTGAAGTAGACAGTGCAGATATAATGATTGTATTGCAAAAGAGCTTATTCAGTCTGATGAAAGTGTCAAAAATCTCAGAGAGCAGATCTTTATTTAAACTGACAGAAGAGGTAGTTGAATGAGGTCAGTTAACTGCTGAATGAGGTAGTGAGCCTCATTTGCAGATATTTGTTTGCAAATATCTCTTTGGGTTTGAGACTTTACGGATCTTATATGCATGAACAGCTTGTAGCACTCCAGAGACAAAGGAACACTTGAAATTGCATCATATGACCCCTTTAAATTTGAATTTTGCGTGTTTCTGTGTGAATCATACAGTCTATGGTGTGAATGAATGGCTCAGACGCCAGGTTTTGTTTACTACACAAACTGAAGTGCGTGTGACTCTCCAGGTGTTTCCAGCATCTGCCCTCTCACTAAATGAGGACATAAACACATGTCCAGAGCTGCTCTTAGAGTCACTTTATGAGCATTTGATCATTTCATTTTAGAAAAACTGTCATCATATCACACAAACAAAACTCCATCAAGACAAATGTATTACTTTTGTACAGAATATGCCTTATTGTAATACTACAACTACTACTAATTCAAATATTATTCAAACTTTATTTTTTAAGGAATATTCACTCATTTTTTCTTCCATGTTTTAACAGTACATGTGCTGTGCCACATTTTGTTTGCAAATTACTATTAAATTACATTTCATGATTTCAAGACATGCTTTTTGATTAATAAACTTTAATTTAACCATTAAAATGGAGTCCAGAAAAAAAAAAAAAAAAACAGAATCCAGAAAAATTTAAACGGAAAAAAACAGAATTTGGAAAAAATAAAATTGATTTTATAGGGCCCTAAGTATGCATTATGAATATGACTCATTATTTTATAAGTGTTATTAAGAATAACAATAAAAATAGTTTTTGATTAATTATAAAATATCACTAATCATGAACACTGTAAGCAATTCTTGGGGCTGGTACAAAATCTTTAATATACAAAAACAACAACAACAACAACAACAACAACAATAATACTAATAATAAAATAAAAAAAATACAAAATCTTTTTATCTTATAATTCAGACTTCTAGAATTGTGACATATAAACTTGCAAGTTGCAAGATATAAGATATAAACACTAGATTAGGGATCAATTCTGACTAGTTGCTTATCATGTATATTACTAGCATACTGGCTGTTTATTAGTACTTATTATAACAGCATAAATTGCCTCCAATTAACACCAGTACTTGAGTGAATACTGAACAGAATTATTTAAAGGTTGATTTTTTTGTATTAAACCCCTTAATCATACTCCATACCAAAACTTAACGTATTCTTAATCACAATAAATTAAAACACTTAACAATATTAAACACCAAACAAAAGCAATATAACTATTAAAAAGCAGCAAACCGGGTGTTAATTGAGGCAAATGTCATTTTAAATCATGTGGCAGAAGCAAGCTTTTATTTAGACAAAACAATTTTTATTGTTAGGCTATAGGACTTATTGTTTTATTTCGTTCAGCCATTACACACATATTGTAAAGAATTCAAGTATCAACCTGAATGCTATAAATAGTTTTATTCAACAAGCTACTGTAGTTGCACTTTTCCCATTCAATAGTTCTGGTCAATAGCTTCTATCGTCACTCTAATGGAACAATCTGATTGTGTGTGTGTGTGTGTGTGTGTTTATGTGTGTGTGTGTGTGTGTGTGTGTGTGTTTAGCATGCATCGTAACAGCCTTGGCCACAGCTGCATACATAACCTTCCCTCAGGAAATGTATTCTTTAAATCTGATTGATTCAACCATAGAGCCTTAAACACACTCTGAACATTCTGAAACAAAAAAAAAACTAGCAGCAATTCAGATGACCACAAAGTCCTGATTCAATCAGCTAAATTGCTATTTGTAAAACCAGTAACAAATTAAGCAGACCAAAAGCAGCTTAAATTCTGTTGCTTTCTGAAACAATTCAAGTACAGACAGGGGACATACATTTGTATACAGCACATGCACACAGTCCATATGTCTAAAACAGATTTTGGCAGAAGAGGACTCTTGGGATGCCAAGAAAATGACTGGATTTGCAAAACAAATTGACCTCTCTCATTTCCTCCCTGGTGAAGTGGACCACTCGCCCCATTTTCTATCTCTCATTTATTTATTAATGGGGATATAAAGCAAGCAGAAACAGGAAACCAGCATTGTGTGTTTAGAATTAAATAACAGAAACTCAAATAAGTGCCTTGAGCACCGAGTCTGTTTCTTTCGCTATGATATTGTGGGTATTATTCAGGAAATGCATGTCTGGGCAGATTGTCTTCAGTAGTTGAAAAGTTAAAATTAATGTCAGCAAAGTGGCAGATTTGTCAAATACACTTTAAGAAGATGTTTTTTTTTTTTAACTCTGTACTTCATGTTTTAAAGCACCGAACCATTAAAAAAGCAAAGTCAAACACACTGACTGGGACACTTGGTCTCTCCCTCTCTCAAAAGTCTAGGACAATTGTGGGATGAGTCTTTCACTAAAGCTAAGTGAAAACAAGACAATCAAATTGAAACTCTGAATACCTAAAACTATATTTTCATCTTAATTTTTCCCCTATGCAAGTAAATACAGTCCTAAAAGCTGTTAATGGCCCACAAAAGAGGGAATCTAAAAGACTATGTTGTGGATAGGGTTGGGAAGCGCTAGACATTTTCTGGTTCCGGTTCCGATTCTGGTTCCATTAAAATCATTAAACAACTATTAAAAAATAGTGGTAAGGAAAAATGCACAATGATCAACTACTCAATTCTCAATACTGTTTATTACTTACTGTCAACTTAATTTAACGGTTGGCAATGTCAAAATTCAACATATATTACAGTATTTACAAAATTTCCAGTTCTGATTCCTGTTCCATTTAAATGAACTATTATTATGTTTTTTTACTATTTTACCTTCATGGAATGTAGTGTTGCTGGAAGGTAGTAAGTAATGTTGAGTAATGCTAGTCCATCAATCACTCACACTTGGTATGAAATTTACAGTTATCTTGAGGTCAGCTTTAACATTACATCCCTCACGATGTTTGTGCTTTCTAAGTATGATAAAAAAAAGAAAACGTGACAGCTGTCAGCCGTTTCATTTCCTGTGTGGTTACAACTGAATTGTTTGAGACACCTCAAAAATTACTTGTGGTAAGAAGAAATTTCTAAACCCCCCCCCCAAAAAAAACCCCACAATTTCTATCTATTTACAAAAGCAGACGAAATGAGATTCTTTGAGAGACTGGCCAACCGAAGCCCTTAGTAAATGAGAGAAGTCACTGCCAGAAAGTAGGCCATGGGAATTTCCCAAAACTGAGCTGTGTATTTTGCATAAAAACTTTGCATCTGCCCCACCAAAATCCTCATTTATGGGATATTACAGTAAACAAACACTGTCTACTATGATCAAAACAAAAGCTTATAAAAACTTTGCATCTAATCTGCTGAAAATCAGATATCAAAACAAAAGCTTCTCGACTATAAAATGTTTTTTTGCATTACCTATACGAGGAGATATGATGACAGCCATCTGATCAGCATACAAGTCTCACTTAAAAAACTAAGCCACTTTTATTAAGTTGCAATAGTTCATTCGCATAAGTGCTTTAAATAAATAATGTACCTAGCCACAGTTTTTAAGGGGTATTTTTGAGTAGGTTCTTTAATGGTTAAATGTATTTATTATTCATAAAAATAACAACATTGTGTGCAAAATGTCCCTTTGAAAAGAAAAGGGATCGTATGAACAAGGATTGATGTCGGTATGTAATTCACTTCTATTTTTTCCCTTATTCCTTCTGTTTTATTTATCTTTCCATCCTGTCACACATATTTTTACATACTTTGATGTGTGAAATAGGTGTCACAGCAACCCTTCTATACAAAAAAAGGACAGATATTCCAAAAATGACTCCAATTTACATTATATTTCTACTGAAATACTGATGCAGTATCCTTCTTTCTGTAAAAAGGATTAAAAAATACAAATTTGATAAAAATATATATATTTGAATGTCAAAGATTTAAATGTCATCTATGACACTAAAGAAACAGCTAGGAAATCTATTAGTCATGATTGTATTTTTTTTACTGACAAAGAAGAATATGGAGTCAGCAGCTCCTTTTATTCATGTCTTAAAAATGAAGTAAAGCTATACCAACATTTATAAATAACTCTGTATCCAATTGAAATCAATGACCAGTTGAAGCCATTAAGGACTTTAAGGCATGCCTGATTTTATCTCAAAACTTACTGAATGACTTTTTAAGCATCTGGCAATGATGCCTATGTGAAACATGCAGTGAGCCAGAAGGAAATGAAACTACCCATGAAAACTAGTCTTTGGGCTAATTTGGGTACATTTACATTCACGAATGTTGATTAATGTACACTGCCCCTTTTTTGTGAAAGAGCATGCTGATGTGTGTGTCACGTGCTTTCAATGGCTCAGTTCCTCGTCAGGCATTCGTCAGTGCATAGAGTGCAGCTGGTCTGGTGACATACAGTTTGAGATGTAAATGTGCCTGCCAAACTGAAATGTAAATCAATCAAGTCATCGTCTCTGAAGTGCTCTAGTGTGGGCGAGTATTGTTTTTAAAGTCCAGGTAAGCTGGGCAGGGGTACATGCAACACAAAGTACAGAGGAGAAAAAATCATCCAAAACAAAACCAAAAAAACCTAAATGCAAACCCTAATAAAGAGTGACATATCTAGGGCCCTATAAAATCATTATTTTTCCGTTTTAAATGTGCTGGAATCCGGGGTTTTTTTTTCTGTTCCGTTTGAATTTTTCTACACTGTTTTAATGGTTAAATTAAATTTTATTAATCAAAAAAGGCCCTGTGAGATATGTTTTATTTCTTTCTCAAATTCAGTTTTATTCAAAAGCATCTCTTAATTAATTGATTTTATTTAAAAAATATAATTCTATTAATTTTTTTCCAGAAATAATTTTGTGTATTTACATTTTTCTGCTAATTAAATTTTGGTAAATAATTTTTCTGTTAAATATTCCTCTAAAAATAATGTTTTAATAATAATTTTATTAGTAGTAGTAGTACTATCATTACATTAAGCAATATTTCTGTCACAGTTTCTTCAAGTGAAACTGAACTTTTATTTTGACGAGTTGCTGTGAAAACCTTTAAATTTCTGTTTGTATATATGACAATAGTTTTACTCAAAAGAAAATGCCCATGAAGTGACTCTCTGGAGATTGTTTATATGTTCATATATTGAGGCTGAAAACACCACGAGCGTCACATGCGCTTCAGTATCTGTGTAGTAAACGAAACCGCGCGTCTGCGCCATTCATTCACACAGAGACATGCAGGATTGATATTTAAATAGTACTTTTTGCAGCTTAATATTGACAGACACTATACCATGTTTTGATTTAAGTGTACAAACCTACTTTTGACGTATTCATCCAAAATTTAGCAAATGTCATGACATTCCACGTTATACAGTAAATTCTGCTGCTTTTATGACGGGATTCCAGTCCAGTCCACCTCACAGAAATCATAGAGCCCTACATTTCTGTCTTGATTTAATATATTTCAAAAGTAAGAGTGGAGCTGAAAATGACTTTTCTTTCTGACATTTACCTTTTGAACTTAAAAAATATATATATAATTAGTATTTTTTTAAACAGCTTTTTTTAAACAAGATCAATTTATTTGAAAAGCTAAATTACAGAAGAAAATAAATAAGTGGTTATTAAAAAAAGAAAAGAAAATGGTTAAGAAAAAATGACAATACTCAAACTATTCTTTTAATTAAGTCTTATTATCTTACATAGTTTTGCTATATAACATAGTTTTTATTTTAATTATGTTTAGATATTTTTATTGGAAACAAAAAAAAATAATTTTTTTCAGTGTGAATTCTTCTAATGTGCCTTACAGACCGAGTAAAACATTCTTTACAAGGCCTTCTTAAACCATCAAATAATCTACTACTTGTTACCGTGGTAACTGTCCTCCTATTTGGCCTTCAACAACAAGTGAAGAACAGAATATTGTTGTTTTTCAGAGTGATTATTTCAGGTACTGGCAGCTGAGGTCAAGAGGGTTGAAAAAAAATGAATGAAATGTATGACTGATGCCCTCTATGTGCTGTCGATAACAACTGTGTGTCTTCACTGTGACTGTGAGTACTTGAATCCTTGCATGAGTCAGAGCAGCATGTAACATTCACAAGGAGGCAATGTGACGAGCGGGATGAAGAATCTGATTTATCCCTGAGCCCAGCTGACAACCAGCAACTCAATGAGACACTTGCGACTGCAGTATGCATTCACTGTGAAACACCTCATGGCTTTCAATCACGTCATATAAAGACCTACTGTGCACTTTAAGACTGCTCTATTAATTGTATAGCAAATGGCAAAAACAACTTTCAGTATGATCAGTATAAGAAAATATATGCTGATGTCAAATAATACATTCTGCAAAATGATCGTGGCTGATGCATATAGCTATGGCAAAGCTAGAGGAGATTTAAGGTGGAAGAAATCACCAGTTCAAATGTCTAAATCCAATCATGTTGTGAAATGATTCATCAGCCCACCCTCATGGCACTCCAAACCCGTATGACCTTTTGAGTGTATGATGATGATGACAGCATCTTGTATTGACCTTTAGCATTAGGTCATGGAACTAAGCTGGATATGGATCATAACCTATTGCTCAATTTGAATTCCAAATGAGAAATGCCATAACCAAACAATGACAATGAAACCGTCATTTTTCGTACCTGTATAAAGAACTTGAGAACAAAATAAAACTGTCAAAGGTTTGAGGTCAGTAAGATTTTTTTATTACAAGAAATTAATATTTTTATTCAGCAAGGATGCTTAAAATTAATCAAAAGTAATAGTAAAAGAGATTTATAAAGTGATGAAAGATTTCTATTTCAAATAAATGGTTTTTAAATGTATACTAATCAGAGAATCTTATTATAAGATTGTTTGTTGGCTTATGTTTTTATGTGTTTGTTGGCTTATGTTTTTATGTTTACCTATGATTATGATTACCTGCCAAGAGACCGCGGATGAAAACTAGTCCCTGGCTAAATTCGGTAAAATGCATGAAATGGAAACATTTTTGTTAAAATTGTGCATGGTCCCTTTTCAAATAAATTTTAATAAATAAAAAATAAGCAGCAAAACTGTTTCTTGAGTAAATAAGTATATTAGAATGATTTCTAAAGGATTATGTAACACTGGATGTTTCAACTAATGCTGTGAAAAATAAATTGCTAAATAAATGTTTTAAATAAAACTATGACTGTCAATATAATAAAATAATGAATAATCTTGTGTGTATTTTGAAAGCAAAATGAAAACTTTTTGCCCCTAGTTTGAAAAATGAATATTTTGAAAAGCAGAATGTGTGTATTTTTTTGAAAGCAATATTTTACTCCTTTTCTCTCAAACTTTTTGCCCCTAGTTTGAAAAAGTAGAAATATTTAACCTGACACATACTGTACAGTGCGGCCTTATTTCCCATCAGGTTACAGAGTTGTGTAAGAAAATTTAAAGTGTTGCATTTGTGTCTGTGTCAGATCACGTTAAGTTCAAGTAAATATTGTAAAAGACTCACATGTTTTCACTGTGTAAAGGAACACATTCTTACCTTACCTTGATCTGCAGTGCCAACTAACCCTAAAGTAAATCTGCCATTGAGTTTCTGTTAGCTAATGATGCAAAGGACAAATCAGATTGTCCAGTGTTTGAATTTGCACTTACAACAACCCCTGATCCCCTCTGAGTCTACAAAACACAGGCATTAGGTCCATGAGGTCCATGGCACCAGCAGGCTAAGCATTAGATTTAGGGTTTAGCTGGGGCTTAGCAGGACTGTCGTTCCTGGGGAAGAAATGGAGAGCATGGGGAAGAGGAACCTAGGGAACATAATCTATCAATAGGTTCATGCTTAAAACCTTCTAAGCAAATGTATAGATGGGCAGGAGTTGGATTTAGGTCCTCTGGCTATATCCCAAGAGCTCCCGAGAGGTAAAAAACAACAGAACCTAGGTTGCACAATAAACATCGGAATCACAGCCAACATGTTCCATCACTTATTATATACTGCAGAGCTCCTACAAACCCCACACAAAGAGGGCAATATATATTCTAAAATATATTCAACAATATAATTAAGAATTCAATCAGAGCTTTATTTCCCAGGGGCAAAAACAATGAGGGTTTTTAAATGACTGAATCTTAATTGCGGTCACAGCATTAAGCTTGAGCAAAAAAACTGACACTAAATACAACTAAAAATAGTTGTACATAATGACAAACAGCAGTATTTATTGAGGAAGAAGTCTTCCCTTATTCCTCATTTTACACAAAGAAATGAAAATGAGTTTTGATGAATACTAAATAATAGCCTACTGTATATAAGCATTTTTGACAAGCTGAACACTAATCATTTCATCTTTATAATAGTCAACATAAACCATTACTGTAGGTGATAGCTGAATATGTCAGAGCTTTATCAGTTTGGCATTTACTATATAATAAAGATCATTCCTTCTGAAGTTCAAAAGTGCCATGATGATTTTTCCTCTTTTATTTTAAAGTGGAGATTATCTTGATGGTGAAAGTTCACATACTTACTGGTACACTTTGGTGTTTATAGCACTAAAGAGAAAGACACTGTATTCCAATAAAAAAAAAAAATATATATATAATATAATAATATATATATATAAATATAATATATATATATATATATATATATATATATATATATATTAATTTCTGCAAACAGAAATGTGTAAAAAAATTGGGAGAAACTTTGAGCATATTAAAAAAAAAAAAAAAAAAAAAAAAAAAAAAGCATATTAAAAAAAAAAAAAAAAAAAAAAAAAAAAATACAGACTGTGCCAATGCCATACTGGAAAATAAAAACAACAACAATAAAAAATAATAATAAATGTTACCTTAAACAGCAATTTCTACCTAATTTAGCCCATATAAAAATAAAAATTAGATCAATTTTTTTTTTTTTTTACAAAATTATTATTCAGAAAGGATGCATTAAATTGATCAAAAGTGACAGTAAAGACAGTTATAATGTTAGAAGATTTCTAATGCAACAAATGCTGTTTTTTTTAAGTTTCTATACATCAAAAACAAATCCTGAAACAATTATAATTAATATATTTATGTTGATTCAGTAATGTTAAATAATATTTTCAACTTAAAGATAATAACCAGTCAATTACATGTTACTTTTTTTAGGTTGCCAGTTTATGAACAAAATAATTGTTAGATTTTATATTTTAACTGCAGGATTATGCAGCATTTTAACACTGTTGTATAGAATCATCAAAACCACATTCCCTGTCTCATGTGTCTCTCAATGTCTGATTGGATGTTTGATTCAGATCACATTAGGAGCATATTCACACTTTCCTTGGCAAAAACACAACTCATATTTCTGCTAATTAGTGAAAGTCTAGTGCTGTTTTGTACAGTACACAATATTCTTACTCTAGAAACACAGTATAGCAAACAAGGTTAAGGGTCAATACAGATCAGTGCACAATCCAGTGTAAATGGATCTATAGGGAGATATCAGTTCTCTGCAGGGACCTTGATGTACACAAACCAACACTAAATTCACTTCACTTTGAGCAGTGCGGTAAACAACCAAGATGGGTTTTCAGTCCTTTTGTAGCCCCTGTTGTTTCTGTTTTTCAAAACAGTGTAGCTTTTCCTATAACAAGCTACTTTTTAAGAGAAGTAGTTCTACAAAGCTGATTTATGTCATATTATATTGTGTACGCAGCTCTAAAGCTGAACAAACTGAGGTAATAATCAAACATGTGCTCCTAAAATATCCTCTCTCTTTCTCAAAAGTGAAATATAGGAAAGTCTGAGTCATTTTAGTGAAATAGTTTGTTCATAAAGTTCAAATAAATGAACCGTTCAAAAAGAAATGAATCACCAATTCAAGCCTCTATATAAACAATATCCCAAATCGATACTCATTCAACCAAAAACCCTCATGCATGCTAGCTTAGCAAACTAAAGCATGAAAGTATATTCGCCAACAGTGCTCTTTACACATGTGATAACTGCAAAGAGAGGAAGTGGTGCACTAAAAAAACAAAACAAAGAATTTTTCTCTGTTCAAAATGGAATGAAATACTAACTGAACACTTACTGAATAGTATAAAGAGTATACTTTGATGCTGTTTTTGAAAACTGTAACTGAAAAAACTAGCTATATAATATGTGTAAACAAAAAAGCAAGTAAAAATCCCATTCATTTTCTCCATGGGAAAACTGATTTTGAGCGATAATTAATAAACCATGCGCATGGCCATGATTCTGCAAAGAACATCACAGGCACCTCTAATGCCACAGGCTATATCAACATTAATCTGATATATATTTAAAATGAGCAGTTTTGTTTTTTAAATGCTCTCCGTCTATAGGTTTTAAATACTTTCCATTCGTCCACACTAACACATCTGAATATGCCTAGTCCTAAATCACCTTATTGCATATCTGTAAAATGCTCACTGAGATGATACTGAAAGACTAGACATAAAGATGTTCTCACAATATTTTAAACATAGTTGAGTGTTTGAAATAACTTATTTTTGTGACCAGACGTGGTTTCATATTACAGAATGATAGTATTATATACAGCGATAAAGGCTATGTTGATAAGCACTGCATTATAAATATATTTTCCTTATTAAAAATACCCAAGATTGCATGAAGAGCACAGATAAACCATAAGTTTCATTAGTTAAAATTTCTCTATCTCTGCTGTGCGTTTTAGTGATGTTTTATTAACAAATTTCGGGAGGAGCATGCACAGATAATCAACCTGGCCAACCTCATCAGTAATCATCAGTAATCACTTCATCTATTCAACCACTATAAATAATCATAGCAGCCTTACCTTCATTCTCTCACATCCAATCACCGCAAATATGTCAGAGATAAAATTATTCCCGGACTACAACTCCTTCTGCGCGAAGTGGACAGTTGGGGTGAATTATGTACCGGTTTTATTACATTCAGCGCGAAGTGGACAGTAAAAAAAAAAAACTTGAACAGTCTCGCTGCTTTGTTTGCTGTCATGTGGGCGTTTACATGCTGCGAGCTTCGCGATGTCTATTATAATATCAAAAGCGCGTTCAGCACGTGGGCGTGGTCGCATTAGATATAATGAAGGGAGACGTGAAAGACTGGACATCGCGTTGTTTTCATATGGATTACTTTATCACAGAATATTTGTTTTCGATAAGACTCGCTTAGTTTAAAAGTAAATGAAGATCACGCAGAACTAAGGCGGCAGACAGCGCACT
The DNA here is from genome assembly GCF_018340385.1 of Cyprinus carpio. Taxonomy (NCBI): domain Eukaryota; kingdom Metazoa; phylum Chordata; class Actinopteri; order Cypriniformes; family Cyprinidae; genus Cyprinus; species Cyprinus carpio. Next base: position 16,751,374 of record NC_056599.1, on the reverse strand, counting down.
CTGTTTGTTTTCTTTATTTTGTAAATGCACAAAGTTTTGTTGTTATTATGTGTGTATACAAATAAAAGTAGACCCTTTACAGATTCAATTGATGTATTGCTCTGATCTGTACGATGAAAACTGAAAGTGTAATTTAAGTTATTTTCGGGGTTATCAGAAGATGCCACAAAACGCTTATCCACATTGATCGACTCCAGAGGGTTAAAGGCTATCTAAGTGGAATCCAATTTTTCCACAAACTCATATACGGTTCACCCTCACCTCAAATAGCCAATTCACAGACCTCCCTGCACATCAAAGGCATCCAAAGAGTCCATCCCACCCGTCCAGACACCAGGTAACCTATAACCTTGGTAATACTGACTAAATGTATTTCCACCCTCGGTACAGATTACCTTTCTACCTTTCTACCACCCGCACGCTTGACGCCATGTTCATCCTGGCTTTTTTCGGTTTTCTCAGATGCTCTGAGCTTGCCATCACATCCAGCTTCAACCCAAACATTCACCCCACTATTTCTGATCTAGCGGTGCTGGATGATGAAACCATATCTTACTTCATAAAGCAAAGAAAGACAGACCAGACAAAGAAAGGCCACTTTGTTTTCATTTTCAACCTCCAGTCAGCCATACTCCCATGTAAAGCCCTCCTAGCCTTCCTTCAGCTCAGAAAATCACAGACCAAACTCCCATCTGACCCTCTTTTCACAGACGACTCCAACCGCCCCGTCTCTCGTTTCTGGTTTCAAAAGCACCTCAAGTACGTTTTGCTCCTAGCTGGTACCCCAGCCGATAATTTTTCCAGCCATTTATTCCAAATAGCCGCGGCAACCACAGTGGCCCAAAAAGGCTTCTCCCAGCAGCAGATCCAAGCACTCAGTCGCTGGTCGTCTTCAAAAGCTACATTCGATCGGACTGCTCCCATTTCAAGGAAGCCCACTGAACCCTCATCAGCCGACCCCTTTAACGCCAGCCCATCCCTGTTCACTTGAACTCCAGTCCCACCATAGCCACCGCTTGGGGCAGTGTCTGCTCCCGCAGGAGCCTTTATCTGTATTTCCCCACTGCCGCAGCAGTGACTGCTCCCACAAGACCTTTATCTGTATTTCCCCACTGCTGCAGCAGTGACTGCTCCCGCAGGGTCCTTTATCTATATTTCCCCACTGCCGCAGCAGTGACTGCTCCCGCAGGATCCTTTATCTGTATTTTCCCCCCACTGCTGCAGCAGTGACTGCTCCCGCAGGATCCTTTATCTGTATTTCCCCACTGCCGCAGCAGTGACTGCTCCCACAGGGTCCTTTACCTGTATTTCCCCACTGCCGCAGCAGTGACTGCTCCCATAAGACCTTTATCTGTGTTTCCCCACTGCTGCAGCAGTGACTGCTCCAGCAGGGTCCTTTATCTGTATTTCCCCACTGCCGCAGCAGTGACTGCTCCCATAAGACCTTTATCTGTGTTTCCCCACTGCGCAGCAGTGACTGCTCCCGCAGGATCCTTTATCTGTATTTCCCCACTGCCGCAGCAGTGACTGCTCCCACAGGGTCCTTTATCTATATTTCCCCACTGCCGCAGCAGTGACTGCTCCCACAGGGTCCTTTATCTGTATTTCCCCACTGCCGCAGCAGTGACTGCTCCCACAGGGTCCTTTATCTGTATTTCCCCACTGCCACAGCAGTGTCTGCTCCCACAGGACCTTTATCTGTATTTCCCCACTGCCGCAGCAGTGACTGCTGCCGCAGGAGCCTTTTTTTCTCTTTCGCACTGCCACAGCAGTGTCTGCTCCCACAGGACCTTTATCTGTATTTCCCCACTGCCGCAGCAGTGACTGCTGCCATAAGACCTTTATCTGTGGTTTCCCCACTGCCGCAGCAGTGACTGCTCCCGCAGGATCCTTTATCTGTATTTCCCCACTGCCGCAGCAGTGACTGCTCCCACAGGGTCCTTTATCTGTATTTCCCCACTGCCGCAGCAGTGACTGCTCCCACAAGACCTTTATCTGTATTTCCCCACTGCCGCAGCAGTGACTGCTCCCGCAGGATCCTTTTTCTGTATTTCCCCACTGCCACAGCAGTGACTGCTGCCGCAGGGTCCTTTATCTGTATTTTCCCCACTGCTGCAGCAGTGACTGCTCCCGCAGGGTCCTTTATCTATATTTCCCCACTGCCGCAGCAGTGACTGCTCCCGCAGGATCCTTTATCTGTATTTCCCCACTGCCGCAGCAGTGACTGCTCCCACAGGGTCCTTTATCTGTATTTCCCCACTGCCGCAGCAGTAACTGCTGCCGCAGGAGCCTTTTTTTCTCTTTCGCACTGCCACAGCAGTGACTGCTCCCGCAGGATCCTTTTTCTGTATTTCCCCACTGCCACAGCAGTGACTGCTGCCGCAGGATCCTTTTTCTGTATTTCCCCACTGCCACAGCAGTGACTGCTGCCGCAGGAGCCTTTAGCTCTCTTTCCCACTGCCGCAGCAGTGACTGCTCCCACAGGAGTCTTTTCTGTATTTCCCCACTGCCGCGGCAGTGTCTGCTCCTGCAGGACCTTTATCTCTCTTTCCCACTGCCGCAGCAGTGACCGCTCCCGCAGGAGTCTTTTCTGTATTTCCCCACTGCCACAGCAGTGTCTGCTCCCACAGGACCTTTAGCTCTCTTTCCCACTGCCGCAGCAGTGACCGCTCCCACAGGAGTCTTTTCTGTATTTCCCCACTGTCGCAGCAGTGTCTGCTCCCACAGGAGCCTTTATCAGTGTTTCCCCACTGCCACAGCAGTGATTGCTCCCGCAGGAGCCTTATCTGTATTTCCCCACTGCCACAGCAGTGACTGCTGCTGCAGGAGCCTTTATCTCTCTTTCCCACTGCCGCAGCAGTGACCACTCCCGCAGGAGCCTTTTCTGTATTTCCCCACTCTCCCACCACTGTATCCTCCCACAGGAGCCTTTATCAGTGTTTCCCCACTGCCACAGCAGTGATTGCTCCCGCAGGAGCCTTATCTGTATGCTCCAACTGCCGAAGCAGTGACGGATCCTGCAGGAGCTTTTATCTGTATTTCCCCACTGTGACAGCAGTGTCCGCTCCCACAGTATATGCTCACTCTGCGTTCAGGCAGATGCCAAGCTTGTAGCCCACCCCGGACAGGAGGGGCATACCCCGGGTTTGGGAAGAATTACCGAGCTTGGAGCCATCTCCTCGGACAGCACGCCAAATACGCATACTATTCTTCTCACTTTATTATCTGCAAGGCGAACTTGTGAATTCACCGATAACTAGGGATGTAACGATATTGACGATATCGCGCTATCGTGGTGGTAAACGTGTCTCGATATCGTCGTGGTTGGGTTACAATATTAAAAGGACAGATGTCCGTCAAAAAGCAAGAGGAATAAACACAGTCCCACGGAACAAATCATTGTTAACTACATAGACCATGATCCTTTGCGCTGCGTTGTCACAACAATCGTTGTTAAGCCAATAGGATTGCACGCTGCTAGCTGTCCACACAAGCTCACAGCAAGCCAGCATGGCCGACAGCAATACTTGTAAGGATGAAAACAACAAAACCGAAGTTGAGATTGTGCCAGCCCCTGCAGCTTTTAAATCAGATCTCTGGAAACATTTTGGTTTCGCCGTGTCAAAAAACGCAAAAGGAGAGAAGGTGGTGGACAGACAATGGACTATGTGCAAGCACTGCCACAGTAAACTGCGATACAACACAGGAAACACAAGCAACATGCGAAGTCATCTGACGACCCATCATCCCGAAAAGTTTGCAGATTCTCTCACAAAGAAAGTCCTGTCCGGTCAAAAAACCCTGAAGGAGGCATTTTCAAAAACTATGCCACACAACAGCGCAAGGGCTCAAGAGGGGAAATCACGAAGAAATCACGAGGTACATCGCGGAATACATAGCGTGTGATTTACGTCCCTTTTCTGCAGTAGATGGCAAAGGATTTAAAAAAGGATTTTTTTTAACTGTTTTTTTTTCTTCTCCCTTGCAATGTAGATATTTAGATTTTTCTGATGAAAAACGTGAACATAAGCTAAATGATAGGTCAGTGTTTTTTTAAAAGGCTTTTTGACTGACTATTTTATTTAAGTTTAAGTTATGTTCCTAAATACCAGTTTTAAAAGGCTGCTTTTATTTGCCTTGCACATTTAAACCTGACTTAACTTGATCTTTGTTTGCACTTAAAGGGAATTCCCTATTGTTTACAATTGTTCTAGTTGCTTCTTAACTTGAACATTGCACAGAAGAATCAGTTATGCAACCAAATATTACTATACAGAATATTGATGTTCCTGACAACAACTTGCACTTTAAAAGCACTATGTGATCAGCGTTTTATGTTGTCATGGATCCATAAATACAACAATAAATTCCCTGTTGACTGGCAAAAGCAGAATAAATGTCAGTATTTTTTCGCTATTATCATCACAAACACTATCGTGAGCTATTTAACAATACCGTGAGCTTTTCCGAAATTGTATCGTACCATGAGATTTTGATATCGTTACATGCCTACCGATAACTGGATACCTTTGTCCATATTAGGGTTTTCATGGAGCATCATCAGTAGTATTACTTCTGCTATGCATATGTGGAGTTTCTGCGCAAGGGCACCCTCCGGCTTCCAGTGTGAATTAAACAGTCATTACATTAAGTGTGTGTACTCAGTAATGCTCACAACACCCTATTTTGGGTAAAAATAGGAAAGATAATAATTTGCTCTAAAGAAACAGGATTCCTTGAATTATCGTCATTGATATCATTATCACAATAAATACCAGAAATATTGTGATATATTTTTAAGCCCATATCGCCTATCCCTAAGTGACGTCAAAACCTGGAAGACTATTCACTGCTGGATACCTCAAATTTTTCAATTCATGAGTAAAATAAAGTCTGTTAAACAAAATTATGATACTTTGATGTCTTGTTTTATACCGAAAAAGGAAATATTGAAGCAGTTCTTTTTCAGGAGTTCAGCTGTTCATTTTTAAAAACATATGTTTCTAATAAGTAGCCAGATAACAATGTTTGGGGTGTGAGTGTGCACGGTTTACATTGTAGAATTTGTCAAGTTATGTTTACCATAGGCTTTATTTTACTCATGAATTGGAAAAAAAACATAGGAAAATCTAGAGGAAACCAGCAGTGAATTAGTCTTCTGGTTTTTGACTTCACGACTGCAGCGCTCTATGCTGGTACAAACATGGATATATGTGTGGGTACAATATGCATTTGACTAAACAAGCGTTATCATTTTCGAATACCACTTTCAGTCCAAACTACAAAGTGAAAACTGTTTTAAAATATATCCAGTGCATCCTAAAAAGCTCAGTTTTCACTAAACAAAAACACAGTTTCAGTGTGAAGGAAAGGCAAAATGTAGAGAAAAAATGCATTTTCAGATTTATCCCAATAGCCATAGGGACATTCATTCAGCCCAAAACTGCTAAAAAAAAAGTGCCAATCTGTTATGTTACAGCAATTATATAAACAAATGGCTGTTAACTCAATCTACAGGAGTTGTGTTACTCATAATGAATGAGTACTCCATACGTTTCTATATGTCTGTGTTTGCCCAAATCGCTATCAACCTAGTTTTTTTTTTCTTTGTCTCTATGGTGCTCAAGGTGTGGCACCATCGTAAGTGTGGCAGCACATACTTATGTTGCCAACTTAACAGACACATGTCACACTATAGCAGAAAGACAAACACATAGTTGCGAGGTAAAACAGGGAGGTGAGGGCTCAACAAACCTGACCAACACGTAAATCACTCCGGTGGAATATATATACATGCTCTCTTCCTCTTTCACATATCCATGCAGACTTGCACAGGATCAACAATCTGCACGAGGTGAATGAGGGGCCAGACGGAGGCCAGTGAAATGTGATCCGCTTCAATCTTCTGGTTACAGTGCTGTTGCTGTAATGCAAAATGGCTTTTTGGGGAGACACAGGGGTCACGGCCCGACCCTGGGGACATTTGCACTGCACCTGTGTCGCTTTTTACATAAGCTGCCACTCTGTACAGTCACTGACACTTCATAAACTTACGGCACACAGTACCACACGTGCATTTAATATACCAAAGCATTCTTGGTAGGCCTTTCTGGGAAAAGAGGGGTGAGTAGGCATTTCTGTCGACTGCATGTAGACTTCACAAGGAATTATGAAATCAACCAAATGTATACTGCGCAAGGAAATATGAAGTAAACAAGTAAAATTAGGTCATCTGTTGACAGGCTTACAGAGCTGTTTTATACAGATATTCTGATACCATCTGTGTGCAATGCAGTCAAGAAATATGATATTTTTCTCTGTACATCAGGCATATCTGATGTACATGATCATACCATCTGAGAGGCTTTTCTTGCCAAAGGGTATAAAAGAAAGGAGAACAGTGATCTAAGCCCACAGATGTGACTCACAGCAAATGACTGATTTATAATGGATGGATGTCATCCAAACTGTTAACAGCGAATGTTTAACATTATAGTCACACTAATAACACATGGCTTGATAGATCAGTAATACATAACTTTGATTTTATTGTACTTATGATGTGATTTGGGGAAACTGTGAAAATGTTATAGTCTGGTAAATATGTATTATGTTTTTGAAAGAAGAAAGAAGATTTATTTAAAATAATAATATTTTGTAACACTATAAATGTCTTTACTGTCACCTGACCAATTTATAGTGCCCTTGCAGAAACTTTTTGTGTAACTCAGCCACACTAAAGTGGTAACTAAGGTCTAGTATTAGCAGTTTCAACAACCTCAAACCCTGAAAAGGGTGTCCAAATGGCCCTGTTCAGTGGGCCAAGTTTTGTTGCTATCATCCATCAAACAGTCTGTTCACACTTCTTACATCTGGAATATGTTTAGGAACCATTCATGCCAAAATACTTCACATCACTAAACTGTTTCTTCAACCAAGCTGCCAAACTACAAAATCCTGTATGGATTCCCCAGTCCCTCTTACCTCCAGCGGTTTAATATGAAATACAACAGATGTATTTCTTGTTGGGTAACATAACAACAGATTGCCACTTTCTAGCAGTTTTGGGCTGAATGGCTGTGGCTATGTCTATCGGGATAAATCTAAAAAATACATGTTTTCTCAACATTTGCCTTTCGTTCACACTGAAACTGCGTTTTTGTTTAGTGAAAACTGAGATTTTTAGGATGCTCTGGATATATTTTAAAACAGTTTTCACTTTGTAGTGTGGACTGAAAGTGGTATTAAAAAATTATAACATGTTTAGTTAAGTGACGCATTTTTTTTCCAATTCATGAGTAAAATAAAGCCTGTGGTAAACATAACTTGACGATACTTGAACATTTTGTTCTACAAATCGAGAATTTACACTTACAACAGACTCACATCTAAGGATGTCACCAGACACACAAGCAACTCATGACATGCACTCTTAAAGAGCCAGTGCACTTCAAAAGACTGTAGGCTGAAAACACTGCCATAATTTACCATTACCTTTAAATTAGTATTATATGATCATCTATAGATCTTTAAAAAAAACTGACACAAATCTCCAATATTATATAATCATAATCGGCCAAGAAATAATATTGTGCATTTTTAATCATCAGTGTTTCATACTGGATTAGTGGATTTCATATTTTAGAATGGAGAATATAGCACTTTAATGTCCATTTCTCTTTCTCCTTCTTGTTTTATATTGGTTGCTTAGTTATACAGGGCTCAGGGGAAAGTGAGAAGTTACTTTAATATTGTCTTATTATACCCACAAGTCCAAACATATTTAAATAATCCAACTCCAAGAAAATAAGTATATTATGTAGCTGCAAATAAACACAAATGCATTCACACATGGCATATATTAGTAACATGATTAATGAGCAGGCATGAGGGTAAGCAAATCATGAAGATCAATGAACTGTAAAACAACTGATGTATAAGAAACAGAAGCACAAACTTCTGTTGTTTTGTGCTATTTGAATATTTTTGCAGAACTCAAAATTCTGTCTGCAACCACTTCCTTCCTCCAGTGGCACAGTCACAGGCTTCTGCTGTACTAACACTGATGCCAACTGTCGACAAGTGAGTGCTACTGTACAATATAAGATCAAATAAACACAGATCTCCAAGAAAAGTTACATAAATATTACACGAAAAGAAGGTTGTGAAATTAAACCTGAAACCTTTTAGCAAAGTGAACTCCATAATCCCACATCCTTCATTTTAGATCTACTGTATGAAGAGAACTGAAGTTTCAGGAAAAGGATAAAACCTCAGGATGTTATTCTGTTACAGAGATTACATCTAAAAAAAGAAAGTCAGTCATTCTTCATTATTAAATGTCTGAAAAATATAAGAAATCCTTAATTGGAACATATTTATTCAATTTTACAATTTGGAATCATCTTAGAATTGTGTTTTTTTCCTGAATATGGTCTATCAGGATGCTGTTACTTCATTGTACTGTACTTTACCACTAGTGTAGTGATATCCCATCCCATAAGTGCTTTATCCCATAAAACACTGCGGCCTCATGTCTTTGATGTTTCATAGTAGCCTAATAACATCTCATGACTTATAGATTAGAGTTTACGGTGCACTTATCTCCACCACGTTAACAACTACCTTCATCACGTTTCCTCTAGGAATGCCATCACGTCTTATTTGCATGCATTTTTGACCTTGAAGCTGTTACACATGGGCTGCTTATTGTACAGTACTTCGATTCTTCTGTTCTCACTGTTATAAAATGTGAAGATGATATCCCAGTGTAAAAAATAAATATATTTATAGTATATATATAGTACCAAAGAAAATTATATTTTTATTTAGTAAGAATGCATAAAATTGATCAAAAGTGACAGCGAAGACATTTCTATTTCAAATAATCCTGAAAAAAGTATCACGGTTTCCACTAAATAAATAAATAAATAAATAAGCAATAGCTTATTTAATGGCTGTTAAAGTAATGGCTGCTAAAAATGTAGCTTTGCCATCACAAAAATAAACTACATTTTAATATATGTTTAAATGCTAAACAGTTATCTTAAATGTTAATAAGCTTTCACAACAGTACTGTATTTCTGATCAAATAAATGCAGCTTAGGTGAGCAGAAGACACTCAGAAACATTTTAAAAATCTTACCGACCTCAAACTTTTGAACAGTGTGTTTTCATATAACAATAAATTCTAATTAAATCATACGATTATATGCGCCACAAGTCAAATTGTGTCTACAACAGACCCTTCTTTGAAGTAACCACAAACCTGTTAAAATAATCATTAAAGGGGTCATATGATGCTGCTAAAAAGAACATTATTTTTGCCGCGGGCCGGCTTGAGAACAGGTGATTCTACGAAGGAACGTCCATTGTGCTTGCAGCAACCACAGGTGACGACCCCGGGATGCCTGGACTCCGCTTCACGGTGAAAGCCAATTCGGCGACACAGTGCAAAGTTGATGTACAGTACAGACCAAAAGTTTGGAAACATGTACATTTTTAATTTTTTGAAAGAAGTTTCTTCTGCTCATCAAGCCCCATTCATTTGATCAAAAATACAGAAAAAAAAATGTAATATTGTGATATATTATTACAATTTAAAATAATTGTTTTTATTTATTTCTGAAATTAGCATTTATTTCTGTGATGCAAAGTGATTTTTTAGGATCATTATCACATGACCTTAGAAATCATCATCAAAGTTGGAAACAGTTCTGCTGCTTAAATGTTTTCAGAACGTGATACTTTTTTAGGATACTTTGATAATAAAAAGTTAAAAAATAAATAAATACAAGCTATGCCTTTTAAAATATAAATCCACTACTGGTCAGTAATTTGGGGTCAGTATGAGGCAAAAATATAAAATACCCATCAGTGTGTTAAATTGTAAAAAGTGATAGTAAACAATATATTATTAGTCGTGTATATTATTTGGAAGCAGTTCTTTTTAACCTTTTATTCACAAATATATTAGACAGCAGAACTTTCACTTTCTCAACAAAAACATTAGAATGATTTCTAAATGATCATGTGAGAGACTGGATGTTACATGTGACACTGAAGGCTGGAGTAATGATGCTGAAAATTCAGCTTGCATCACAGGAATAAATATTCTTTTTTTAAGTATATTCAAATAGAAAACTATTATTTTAAGTTGTAATAATATTTCCAATACGTGTTTTTTTCGGGCTGGATCAAATAAATGCAGGCTTGATGAGCAGTACACTTCTTGAAAAACATTAAAAATAGTTAATGTTTCACACTTTTGGTCTGTAAAATATTTCCTCAGCGACCAGCACGGATCAGCTCCAGGCATGACCAAGCGGATATCATCATCTTTTGGAAGGCCAAACAAAGTAGTTTCACTTTCACAACCAAACACACTGCGTCTATACGACATGGCGTCAGCGGCAACAACAATACTACAACGAGAATAAAAGGTACGCCTTCCTTCTTTGCGTGAACATCTGGGCAGCGTTATGCAAATCTTCCTACATAGTGACGTAGAGATGTGGGGGTGTGTTAGAACAAGCCATTTTAGGAGGGCGTGGACAAGTCTTAACTTTTATAAAGAATATCTCTTTGGATTTGAGACTTTATTCTTTGCAACTTTACAGATCTTCTTTATACACCAATAACTTGTAACACTCCAAAGAGAAAGAAAAAATTGAAATCGCATCATATGACCCCTTTAAGATTTGCTGAGATACTTACTGATGATAGTTGTTCATTAAGTCTCGTCTCGAAATCGGACCTATGTGCTTGGGACAATATCCATCTTTCATTGACTTCATTTAAAAAGTCTAATTAGCAGTAACACTGGTGTCCTGTTGTTTGGTACACCATAATTTGCTCAGCAGTGATCGATTGGTCTTATTTATTCAGTACAGAAATATGTATGGATATGCATAATACATCTATTTACAATAATGGATCCTATGAAGGATCTGGGAGAAAATGTGTCTATCACATAGAAACCAATTACAGCTTCACTCACAGATATTATCAACTAATCCATGCAATAATTGCAGAAGCTCATTTTCTAGCTAATAGTGTGAAAACTGCGAACTGAAAATAAGAGAATAATAGATTAAAAGGACTAAACAGCAAATGAAATGCAGCTCCATACTTTTCAAAGGCAAAGGTCTAAGCAAAGCAAACTGGCGTTTCAATGAGCAGAAATTAAAATGCTCCAAAGTATAAATTCTCGACCTTTTGTAATTCAATAAAAAATGTGCACAAAATTAAGTGAAAATGAAGTGCATGTTATTTATTTATTTATTTATTTATTTTTTTGGGGGGGGGGGGCTGAAACATAACATATGACATGTAAAAATGGTCCCTTGTTAAGATAAGTTGGGAAGCACTGATCTACTGAATAGAAAACATCTGAGATACAATATTTGTCTGATCATGCAATACAGGCCTAAAATTAAATGTGAAACTGCAATCTAATGATTAGGCTAAGATAACAGAGCAACACTGAGCTAGCCTAACAACAACATGTCTTCACTAACAGAAGACAGGATAAAATCTGGAAATTCCAACAGCAGCTTTTACAGCCAAACTTGCCAGCATGAGAAGTTACTTTAATAACATCACTCACAGGAAAAATCAAGGAGTCTTCCAAGAAGCCACACTCCACATTCTCTGATTGTAAAAAACACTGAAGAATTTCCAAAGAAAAGGGATAACCTTTCACTGATGAGAATGTGTTTATTTGTGTTTTAATATGTATTAATTTAATATTACAGGTTTTTATATACTAACTTTTTAATGTTGTGTTAGCTAACACCTTCAAATTGTTGTATTGAGTTAATTTAGCATAGTCACCTGCTGATGTCTGTTGCAGATATAAATATGCATACTGTACATGCGCATAACTACGGATGCAGACACACAGTTAACTTGCTCTTGAGTGTTCATGGCCCGGCTTTGGCCCAATAGAAACAGTAGCTGTAGAGGCAACTATGCATATCTCTATGTTCCTGACCACCTCTGTATTATTTAATATTGTTTCAGGCATTTAAAAGAATCCATTGACTTCAGGACAGTGGAACCAGAAGTGCTAAAATGTTAACTCGTTCCTGTTTTGAGGTTTTAGCCTACAAAAATAAGTCATCCCATCCAGTCATTAAAAAATAAATGAATATATCAGACAAATCTATTCAAAAAAATCTGACTTATAAATGAATGGAAGATTCTTCAAAATATCTTCTTTTAAATCCAAAACACGAAGTCTAGCATATGAAATTGTGCATAACTGCACTTTATATTAGGATACTCGTTGTGATTATTTTTTTCCAGACCACTATAACACCTGACAGTTTCATGCATTATCTGTCTCTATTGTTGTAATCCTTGTTCTACATGCTTCAGGCACGTAAAAAAATGACTGCTGAGCTATGAACGATCACGAAGCTAAATCCGTTCACTCAGAAACCCGCTCCAGAAAGAGCACTAAAAATAAAGCACTGTAAAATAGAACACAAACAGGGCAGCATTTTGCATCTTAAGCGCCAACGACTGTTTAAAACACGGCACGGAATCTCTGCACATGGACGAACAACCCCTCTGTACATTCTGTTCAGACAGAACAGGAGCGAGAAGCAGTTCCCTCATATGCCCTGCTGTCTGACGTCAGCATATAGTGAATGCAGATCGGGACGTCAGCGCTGTTATGCAACTGAACTATTTAACTTCCCCGACAAGCGCTCAATGGCGATTCACCCCCAAATGCAGGACACGACGTGTTGGGTCGCATCGGCCCTAGAGACGCACAAAAGTGCGCTTCCATGCTCGTAAATAGCGTCCCCGCTGTCTGAAGCTGAAACCTGAGGAAGACTGGAGCTGGCGGACTATTTATCGCATATGTTCCACAGTCTAGGTTCTTTAAGGACGCGCGTTCCCATCGTGCTCTGAATTATTTAGCCCCTCACAACCAAGATCAGCTCGTGTGCTCTTATTCAATCCTGTGTTGCTGAGGCTGCCACTATTATGAAATTTAGGCTGATGATTCAGTCGTCACAGATTATTTCGATTGGTGGTTTAATTAGGTCACTTTTAGTCTACCATTCACATACACAGGAAGAAGAAATCGTCATTTATTCACATTGCACTGGAAATCTCACAAATAAATTTGATTACCTGCAACGCTTTGTAAACCAATATTCCACAGGGTAAAATGATTAATAATAATAAATCGAAAATAACGTGAATTGAAAACACCACAGGTTTCATTTACAATGCTTATTATGTCTTTTTAATAATGTTGTTCATTCACACACACAGCAAACTGCAGCAAAAAAAAAAAAGCAACTCGGCATCATTCATTTTCAGTGTTATCTGGGTCGCAACACAAGGCATCAAATAGCAATGGGGGAGGAGACAGTGACCCACACCCTGATGCAGTTAGATACCACAGCACAGTAAGAACATCTACAAGAAACCAAAAGCAAAACATTTTAATCACTGTTAAGCCCCATTCACAATGACAGCAATACAATAACTGGAGGTCACAGGTGGTTTACTGTTGGTTTCATACTCTGCCTACTTGGCTTCAAGCTGTATCAGGGCAGATCCCTCATTTGCAAAAAGTTAATATCTGCTCAACTTTTGATGCTTCTGTTGCTTGTGCTGCCAAAAATCAATAACTCTCATTGCAAGTTATTAACAGCTGGACACCTCTTCAGTGTGAACGGGCCTTGAGAGTGGAACAGCAGAACTTCTTTACGTGTGCGAGTTTGGGCCGGGTTTGGTCGCATAATGCATTACCCTACTGCACCGGAAAAAGAAACAATAATATTTCAATAATATATTACAGATAATACTTCATATTTAATTTCACTTCAGTTCACTTAAAATGTGCTCTATTGTATGGCAATGAATGAATACAACTGGAATCACAATTAGATCAACAACTGGCAAATATGTAATAACTGCAACCAAGCTGATAAACTTAGCAACAATATCCTGCTAATTAGTCTTTTGTAATTTAGAGTTTATTTGACTTTGTAACAACATCTGTAGATTTATAACTGCTGTAGATGTATATCTTTGCACATTAAACTGACAGTTTTCTTCAAAGGGGCCCATAAATTTAAGACTTATAAAACTGCCCTGATAAATGATGAACCTGTATCAAGGTGAAATGACTGACTGATTCCTTGCCACCCACGAATAAGCCACTAAAATCCATAAGGCAAAAAAAACCACCCACATGTACAAATAACATTATTAAACCCAAGGACACTTGAGGTATTCGGCCAATGACAATGCACAGGATAGCTGGCCAATAAGAGCACACCTCGCTTTTCAGAATGTTGAGCTTTGTGCATTTCAGAAAGGCGGGACATAGAGGAGAAACAATAATGTACAGTATGTGGAAAATAATGTGTTTTTTTAACCTTAAACCACATAAACATTTCATTACACCAAATACACAAAATAATGTTCTTTTTAGCAGCATCATATGACCCCTTTAAGTACACTGCTCTGTGCAATACTTGATTCTGACTGGTCAATCGCTGCAGGGTCAAATATTTCTGAAAAATGAGTTTCCCACACAGTTGTTCCTTCTCTACAAATAACTAAATAAAACCAATCAAATCAATATTTCATGTCCATAGATAGATAGATAGATAGACAGATATTGATTCTGATTGGTCAGTCACTGCAAGGTAAAATACTTTTTTCAAAATTAGTTTCCCAGGGCAACATTGTATTGCCCCCTCATGTTTCCCACACAGTTGCTCTTTCTCTACAAGTAATTTTATAAAAACCAATCCAATCAATATTTCACGTCCATGTATATAAATAGGCTATATATATATATATATATATATATATATATATATATATATATATATATAGCTATCTCCTATTGGGTGATACAAACGCAAAACTCTTACTGAAAACCCTAACTGTATATATCTCTTTACAAATGACGTAGTAATTGTTTCTGCATGACAGTAGGGAGGTAAATAACTCGCTCTCCAGCGCCAGTCATCTCGAATGCAATTAACAGTACATGAGCGGGAACTGAGTTAACTAGTCTTTGGCTGTGTTTGCTAACCCAGAACTTGGTAATAGCCCTCATTTGTGTTGTCGTATGCCGCGTGCAAAGTGCAGAGCCTCAAACCATGCGCAGAGGCGCGATTACGCCGCAGATGTGTTACAGCTCTGCGCCTTTGCGCGCACTATAAGTGGACACCTCTGAAGTGAGAAGCTCAACAGGACAGCTGACCGCAGGACAATTACTCACCCACTTCCTTGGGAAGAATGACAAACTGCTTCCAAAAACCGAGACGGTCCACTGAAGTCCCACCAGTCTTCTTAACGAGCGGTCTTCGTCGCGAATCGCCTTTCGTCGGGTTGTTATACTCTTTCAGACCGCTAAGAACTAGTTAAAAGAATAGCCTGTATTCGGAATATATGCGCTTAAAGGCGGTTAATACATATTTTGTTTGTCTGTGAGTGAAAACGATTAGGTTTCGCCTGCCACAACAGGAAAACACACGAGCTTTACTATAATCGCTCCACCCCTTTCACGGTAAGGACAAGCTGATGGTATAGAAGTATGTAATTATATCAAATGCTGCTCTCTACAGGTTCACAGCCGCTTAAACCTATTAACCCTGTGTGAGATGGATGACCCTGTGTGTGAAAGCACTTCCTGAGACAGCTGTGTGGTTGCCAGTGCCCCCACATCTATACATCTCATCCTTGAATTGTTGTGATCTTACAGCATGCTAAATCAAACCCCCCTTTACTGTAGGAAATGCAATATAATGAGATTATATAACTTATTACAGAGAAGGCTTATATTTCCCTCCTTGGTGATCAAAATATAATCATTCAAATTGAACATATATTATGTAGGTCAATCTTAGAATTTATATATATATATATATATATATATATATATATATATACACATGCAATAAGTGGGTATTCAAAAAAACATTGAAATTGCATTTGTACATTTGAATTCTATATGATGGTCATATACAATGAATTCTATATGATGAACATCAAAAATTCAAAATTTTCAGTTTTCAAATGTTAAAAAAAATTAAAAAATTGCATTTATTTAATATTATTTATATAATCTCTCTCTCTCTCTCTCTCTCTCTCTCTCTCTCTCTCTCTCTCTCTATATATATATATATATATATATATATATATATATATATATATATATCATGAATGTATTAAAATCCCTCTCAGTCAAAGCTTATTGGTCAATACTGAAATAAAACATTAATAAATAAAATATTACAAAAAAATCAACAACATATATTAAAAAACAATAAAATATATCAAATAAAAAAAAAAACGGCACTTTTTGTTCATAATCAAATAATCAATGAAATGGCACTTTTTGTTCAGGTCAAATTGAGCAACCTTGAGATTATGACCAAAATTGAATGATACTTGCACAAAACATTTTTTACTTTGATACTATTTGAAAACATTTTTGATAAGGTTAAGTGTTGTAGAACTTTTATTGAACATTAACTCATAAATTGTCAAATCAACATGTTTGAATGGAATCATGAATGCAGAGATTATATTTTTAGGAACATGGCAAAAATCTAATTTACTTATAGTTTTTAAAATACTTCTCAGCTGTTATCATCTCAAACAACACTTTTTTTGAACCATAAATAAATTATGTCAGCGGACAGGGAGTATTAAATTCAGTATATTATATGATTTTTCTCAATATAAACAATTTAATGGCATTATACCAGCAGTCATCAGTGAAACACACACACAAATGATGCATCTTTTCATTAACTTCCATACCCTGGAGCTTGCGTGTCAGTCAACGAGTCATTACACGTGCATTAATAAATACACACACTGACAAAAACACCAAGGGTGTGTGGTTAATTGTTTTCAGTCACATTGGTGTTTTCACTGGGGCTCTAAAATAGTATTATCTCTATCTGAATCAGACAAGCAGAGAGATGGTTGAGATGGACACCAACTGCTCATATAAGAGAGACTACATAGCAATGCTTTGTGTGATATGTGGTTGTTTGTGGTTTTCAAAGGAGGTGTAAATGTGTTTGTCTCACACTTTTGTACACATTCAGTCACACAGTTCTGTCAGTTTTAAACTCAGCAGGCCTTCTGTATTAGCACAGTGCTGATGAAGTGTGAAGTGTTCAAAAAGACTGAGCTTATTATTCCCCCTACATTTAAATGTGTGTGGACAATTACAATTATGTATGTGGCACTTATTTTTGCAAAAAATACATCATAAATGCAGTTCATATTAAAATTCTGAATTAAAACTTTTTTTTTTAAAGTTACACAAATTGGTGTAACTAGAGTAAGAAAACAGTAATACTTTACTTAAAGCCTTTATATATAATGCATTATAAGTAGTTTTAATGCATGAATTATGCCTTGTAATGCAGCTTATAATGCATTGTATGATGTAATGAATAATTGTAACCATTATATTGCATTATAATGCTTATTTATTATTTGTTACACCTTTTGAAAGTATAAAACACATGATAAACAAAACTTCAAATATTATAATGCATTTTAACATTGGTCACAATTATCTATGAAAAGATAGAATGCATACAATGTACATTATAAATACCTATAATAATGCATTATACATAAAGCCTTTAAGTAAAGGCTTATTTATCATAATGTCTTGTTGGCATAACCAGAAGTTCTATAGTGCAAAAAAATGGCTGTTTAATGCTTACTGCTTTAGTAGTAGCAGCAGTATTTTCTTAAAACATTTGAAATATTTTCATACTTCAAACATTTTTTGTACAACAATAAAAAGTATGTGGTGCACTGAAAACAATGGTAAATGGTAACCATTTTACTGAGAAACTGCTAGTAAGTAACTCATTGAATGAAATGGAAAATTTTGAAGTAGAAATATTATTGATATTTATTTATTTATTTAGTAAAATGTACTCCAAATTGTATTATTAACAACTTTGAAAAATCCTTTTTTTTTTTTTTTTACAGTGCAACCAACATGCATGAAGTCATTTTGTTGTCATGTGACAAGAAACTTACACAACAGAGAGAATTATCACTGCAGGCTGTTACACAGTGTAGCATATTAATTTCATTAAATGTATTATGAATGATAATCAATAGCAGAATAAACAACACGCCTGTCTCACTCTTTCACTCTAAATTTCCACATAATTAGTCTTGCTTTTATGAGTAGCACAGAGTCACATTGACACTGTATGGATTTTTTTTTTAAACCCATAGCTTTAATGAATCTTTGGGGACATCGTCTTTCACGGCTGATTTACTCGCCATCAACTCTCTGGTTGACCATTCTCTTCTCTGTCAGTCTCTCTTTTAAGAATCCCAGCTCACTGTGTGCCAGTGTAGAGGAGTGGCACAGAGTTCTTGGTGAATTGGGCTGTGGGGTATTAGTTTGTACATTAATTCACAGCAAGAACAGGACTGCTACTGAGCAGTGCTTTCTTTCAATCAGAACTTATTTCCCCTGCTGCTTTTGAAATTGCAGTATCTTGCTCCATTATGCTGAAAAGTCTTCAGTATACAGACTCTTCACTTTAAGATATTTGTCTCATTGCCTAATTGTCATATTACTAAGAAAACCTAATTGGGTCAGTGATGAATTATTTTATTCAAAAACATCTCTCTCTGTTAATACTCTCTTGAACTGGTTGCAGATGATTGCTATTCATTTAAAGGTGAATCTGATGTCAGTCAGTCACTCTGAACTGTATCATATCATTTGAAGTAACGCTGAACTTCAAGTGCTTAATGCCTAGTATATGATGATGACCCATTATTATGAATGATTCAAATGTCTGGGTTTGTATTAGGCATGTGTGTCTCATTTTGAACCACAATAAATGAAGACTGAGATGTTGCACAACATACTGTATGTCTTCATTTATTTCTAAGTGTTTATGAATTGAAATAGCACATAATGTGGAAGCATTTATAAAATGAGCACATCAGGGAGCTGTAATGTGTGTCTGAAATCCTCTGTATTGAGTAGATGAGACAGGTGCTCAGCTGTCTGAAGTTTACAGTGCACAGGTTCACCACACACCGTTTTCTGCTTGGTCACCTGTTCTGCTAAACACGATGCAGAAATAAGGGAACATGATTTTTATAAATAATATTGCCGTCAAGCCTTATTGGTAGACAAAACCCAAACATGGCTTAATAAATATCATTAGCATTTGCCTAAATTGTAATTTACTGCATTGGACCCCAAAGTTCATTAAAGTCTTTAATAAATCTGCAAAAATAGTAGATAATCCACTTTCCTTTGCAGTTTTCCGTGAATGCATGAGACTTCATTCAGATTCATTAGCTGCTACACTCTCAGAAAAAAAAACGATACAAAACAATCACTGGGGTGGATCCCTTTCAAAAGGTGCTAATTATGTACACTTTCCTCTGGTTTCACTGACGAGGCTTAAGGCTAGTCCCAGACTAAAATGCAAGTTTGAGCGGTCTCAACTGTAAATATCTTGTTCTGACATATCTTAAAATATGTCAGTGCATTGTTCTGTCTAAAGATGCACACCTGTAATGTTTTCTTCTGAGGCATTTTTATAAATGCTGCTTAAATATCTTAATTTAACTAAGGCTTAGTCCTGGCTTAAGCTAAGCCCCGTCTGTGAAACCAGGCCTTTAGGTACTAATATGTACCTTTAGGGGTAAATAAGTTAAATAAATTTACCTTTTAGCTTTTGTATCTTATAGGCTACTGCTAGCTTTGTACCTTTTTTACCTGAAAGTGTTTCTGAGGTAAATAACTAGAAGCATAACAAAGTGCAGTAAACAGCAAAATATGATATTATATTGAATGAAATAATATTTTAACAAATAGCATGGTAACCTGCAGTTTGCAATATCAAGCAGTATAAAGGACTATTTTTGTACAGATCAAATAACTGGAACCGGATGACACCAGAAACCTCGCACATCGAAGTTGCAAAATGGCAACACCCATTCTTACATTACAAATAAGCTGGATAGATTTATCTAGTTTAATATCTGACTGCACAGATAAACACAAGGTGAGCAACCAGAATTACAATGAGGTTCACAAATCTGATCTGATCTGCTGATGAACTGGATGCTGAAGACAACATTCCCCATGTTTCTCTGGGCCTCCCACCAGCAAGGAAATGAAGACTGAAGTAGAACGTGTGGGGATTATGCAGAAGAAGAGGAGTGGAGTGCGGATCAGAGAGATGGAGAGGTCTCTGTCATAATAACCATGAGAAATCCTGTTCCCACTGATCCCATAGAAGCACATATCAAAGTCATCACCGCAAGGCAAGGGCACATGAGGCACATGAAAGTGTTAGATGCACTTCTGAAGAGGACTGTGTCTGTGTGTATGTAAGGCATTTCAGCTTCGGAAATGTTAACAAGGCCATATCCATTTCCATTCATGTCAAAAATATGATTTGATTTCATTAACGTTATGGCTGCACTCCTTAGAAATGATGAATTGAAATACTAATTATACAATTTTTTTTTAATTTATTTATCAAATTTCATTTTGAGTTCTAATGATGTTACAGATATCAGACTGCTTATCGGAAAACTCCCACAGGTTGATCTGGATTTGAATTTAAGGCTTTTCAAACTTTTTTCTTTTATAATTATCCCTAGATAGTGTGGTGTGATAAGAGAAACACGAAAGTAGTACCTTTTTAATTTTAAAAACTATTTTAGGAAATATCTGACCACCGAATGTTGCGACTGACCAATCAGAATCAAGCATTCCAGAAAATAACTGGAAATGTCACAATCAGTTCCACCACCCACATTTGTACTTTAAGTGAAATAAAATCAAGTGAAATAAACATCAAATCAAGGACAACCTTTCAGAACACTTTCCTCCACTTCTGTTGAAAGATGAATCTCTTGCACATGAATAGCTGCAAATATTACACCCATTTAGTAACTCTAGAAATGCTTGTTATCATGCTCAAGTTATTTCTGCTGCTGTAGACCTGCAGTGCTTTTAACAGCAGATCGTTATGATCTTCCAGTTGCACATCATGTTCTTATTTTTTATTGCTTGTGCTTATAAAAGTATAGCACATCCTGCATAATGATAAGATAACAATGAGCACACTTTTAAAAAGAGCTCGTTCATTGAGAAACCCTGCAGGAGGTTCAAAGAGCTTCAAACACAAAGAAGAAGGTATTTCTACATGTCAGGAGTGCAGTGAATCACCTGATGTTTACGTGCACGCGCATTTGGTCTTGCTCTCACATGCTCAATGCTTAAATCTTAATCTCAACCTTGGTCTTTAATTATGCAAGAATTACATGTGATTAAAACCAGGGTGGGAATTATGGGGAGTGGGGGAATTTTGGGGGGAGTCTGACCCCCTTTAAAGAAGGCTTGAGCCCCCTGATGGATGGTAAATATTAAGATGCATTTCTATAGCTCTGACTGAGTTTAAAATGTAATTTTGTCAGCCCCTGAAATGGGTCATATTGACATTACCTGAACATTTGAAGTGCTATTCGGCGCTCTTTCAGTGACATTTGCATTTACTGCTTGGACGGAGCAAGAGCACAACCAAAAGCCCGATACACACTGCACGATTTTCCCAGACAAAAGTCCCAGACAAAAGATTGGAATTGTGAAACAATCATAGTGATTTCTGTGATCGTGGCTCCTAATCAGTGGTCCTATGGCATACAGTGAAAGAGGTTCAAAGATGTCCGTTGTCACAGTCTTGCAACAAAAGATAGCCTACGATAATTTTCTGGCAAGGTCAGAAATTCAGCATCATCACACAGTGTGTTTGCAGTTACGACCCACATTTACTGACCAACCAGTAAAAATGTGACATAAAATAAACGCGACATGGCACTAAAACATAAAACTGCTTACCTCAAGCTCTTATTTCTTCCACTTTATCTGCTCCCACTTTTTTTCAGCACACATAAAAACTACAACTGTCAAAGTGTGATTCATTATGCTCTTTTTGTTTACCATTACCGGATGCTGATGACGTTTTATTAGGGTGACAAATCGTGCCATTTTCCCAGGACAGGTCCTGGCCAGGATTTCTATATTGCCTAAAATATCCAGGTTCTGGCTTTGGTTTCATACTTAATGAAGGTAATGATCGTTTGACCAATCACATGCAGACATTGTACGTAATCAACCAATCGTGGTGTATGTGAAGGTGGGATCTACAGAGAACGGTCAAAGCGATGCAAATACGTGTACATATTAGTGTTCGACTTGAAGCAGCACTGAGCATACCGACCGGTGTATGACATCAAAGTAACGTGAGAGCGATTCAGAAGCACAAGAAGCCGTCTGCTCTCTAGAGCGGTACTTTGTCATACAACAATTGGTCTGCGCAGGACAAACAAAGCCAAAATGTGGATATTTTAGGCAATATAGAAATCCTGGCCAGGACCTGTCCTGGGAAAATGGCACGTTTGGTCATCCTATCTCACTCTCAACTTCAAAATCAAGAGGACTTCACTGAAAGGTGTATTTTCAAACAGCCTCTGAAAAGCAAATCGGCACATATCACGGCTCCTCAAATCTGGCTCATGAAACTCGCTTCCCTGCAGAGTTTTGCTCCAACTTTGATCAATCTCACCCACCTGGGATTTTCTTATGATCCTGAAGACACTGATTAGCATGCTAAGGTGTGTTTGATTAGGGTTAGAGCTAAACTCTGCAGAAAAGTGGATCTTGCAAGCCAGATTTGAGGATTCCTGACCTTCCTGGCCAATTGAGTGACAAAATCAGGGTTCCTCAAATCTTGCCCTGGAGGGCCAATGCGCTGCAGAGCTAAGCTCCAACCCTGAAAAAACTCACCTACCTGTGATTTTCTAATGAACCTGAAGACATTCATTAGCATGCTCAGGTGTGTTTTATTAGGTTTAGAGAGCTAAACTCTGCAGGAAAGTGATCTCATGGGCCAGATTTGAGGATTGCTGGACTAAATCATTGGTCTCAAACTCAATTCCTGGAGGGCCACAGCTCTGCACAGTTTAGCTTCAACCCTAATGAAACACACCTGATACAGCTAATCAAGGTCTTCAAGATTACTAGAAACTTCCAAGCAGGTGTGAGTTGGAGCTGGTTGGTGCTAAACTCTGCAGAGCTGTGGCCCTCCAGAAACTGAGTTTGAAACCACTGGACTAAATAATGGACAGTAAATGTTAGAATTCTCCTAGTTGCATTACAGGGCTGCCTACACAAAACCTTGCATGTGCCCAAAGGTGCAGAAGTCGCTCTGGGCCTGAACGGGTTGGCCAACACTGGGCTATCATTGGATTAGGGCTCCTTTGGAAGAGAAGAGATTATCTGAATAAAGAAAGCAAAACTGTCTTTACTTGATTCATATAGCAAAATAATTATTTTTCTATAAAAACATGTTAAAACAAGGAATCTGCATGGTTAATATTTTATCATTGCAGTGACATGCTTTATGAAAAACAATCCAAGAATAATCTGGCTTATTTTTCCATTTCTGAGTCAACATGTCTTTGATGTCCAAATGTATTTTTTAGGTAGATGAATAAATACTATATACTATTCATAATTTAGTAGAGCATCTCAGATGGTATAATGCTGCACTAAATGGACTCTGCTGCCAACAGCTGAATAAAACTGTGAGCTCAAAGACCTAAGCAATGGAGAAGCTTTTCACAGTACATCAGTATTATGTTGCCAGATAAAGACATACAACTTTAAGATCAATTAATTAATTTAAATTAGAGTGTACTAGTAATTTGACACAAAAGTTCAATAAACAAGAAGTTAATATCGAGTAACAGTATAGTGCTAGCTGCTTGATTTGTTTGTGAATAGGTTGAGTAAATTATTCAGTGACTCATTCATTAATGCTTAATGAATTAATGTTTTAAATGAATCAGTTGATTAAATGATTCAACAACTTATAAAAATGCACTGAATAATACAAACACTTTTTTATCATTTAATTTAGAGAGATATATTAATAATAATTCGTTAATTGAATTGATCTTTTTTTAAGTGCTTTATTAAAACAGTAATAGCACTAGAAAATCCCTGTTGAGGTGGCTATATTAGCACAACAATGGAATGAATATTCAACAGGACAAAAACAAGTGAACTCTTACTGAGAGTCTTTTTTTTTTTATTGCAGTAACACAATTTTGCATCTGGCCGTACATCTCCAATAGTCATAACAGATCAAAGAGCTCTGGACATTGAACACTGGTCACAGAAACCATATGAATGAATGGGCAGGCAAAAAAATAAATACATACAAGAATGAATAGTCATGAATATTCACTTCAAAAAACAATATCTACCCACACTACACTTACACAGATACATACAGCCACACAAATAAGTCCATTTGAAAGCTGATCTGTAGCCGTCTGTTGATACACTCACTCATTCTCTCACACACACACACACACATCCACACACTAACAGACACTCATGTAGTGACCACAACAGATTATCAATCCACTGTAGAAGTGATCAAGGTTGTTCTCAAAGTGCTGGCTTCTCCAACACTAGTTTACATAGATATACTATATATGACCAGCTTTGACACTGTAAACCGAATCCACATTAAACTGAAACAAAGGAAAAAAACAAATCGTCATATTTTGAACCTATGTACAATATCAAATAACACTGTGATCTATATGTTTTCTTGTGTTACCACAACACAATCACAAAGGAAGGGTTCAGCGTATGCACACTACAAACAGCACAGCCCACCTTCACTACATTATATATACATTATACACACACCAACAGCTTTCTTATATCCTACTTAGAGATTCACATGTTGCATGATATAGATTCGCTATATATGTTCTGCATCCAGCAGCATATATACATATTTTTAAATCTGATTTTTTACATCTTCATGGCTTCGAGTAGCTCAAAATGTATATTCATGTAAACAAACAGCGTACAGAAATATTACACAAAGCACAAGACGATATTTGATATTGGTTTGATATGAGGGACGGCTGTGTGATCTCCGTCAGGTTGTCAGTATTGTGAGGGTGTTTTTTGGGTGGAGTTTGCTTGTAGTTGCCAGAGGAACATGCAGTTGGGAGGAACAGCTTGGGCGTCCCTCTCACCTATCTTCTGTTACTCACAGAAACCACGATCCCTGCAGAGAGAAGGATGGAGCGTGAGGAGGCGCAGAGAGTTTACTCTGTGGGAGTGTGTACTGCATGTCGGATGGTTTTGGGTTTCACCTCAGCCCCTTGGTGTTTGGGCACAGTCCAAATTTACAGACAAGCTCTGGCACATAGACTCTGTGACTTTGATGGCTTCCATCTGAAAGTCAATCATTACCAATATTGACTGTTTTTCTAAGAGATAAAGTTCAAAAAGAACCATACTTTCTTTCTTAATGCACATTTCTGCTCTTATTGTGCATGTTCTTCATGTTCTTCCCTTTAAAGTTGGCATGAAATGAAAAGGTTTTTTTTTTTTTAAATGCATGTTAATAATCTTATTGTGAATAATTCACACATGTATATTCCTTTTTTTTTTTTACTCTTTAGTGTAAATGTCACAGCTTGATCCGGTTGCAAGATTAACGCACCTGACTCAATTCTGGTATATAACTCCCACTGTCCAGTATCCAGTGTTAAATTTGATTAATATTTGTTCATTTTTGTTTACAGTATGATTCTTGTCATACTCGTTAATTTTTGCACATTTTACTATGCATTTAGAGGTTTAGTTGATAAAAAAAAACATTAGACACAAAAGTGCAAAATGAAAAAAAAAAAATATTCAAATAATATACAAACAATTTTATATGGTAATTTAAACGTATTAACATCTAGTAAAACCTTCATGTGGAAACTATAATTGTTTTGAAAACCGCAGCTCCTGAAATAAAAATATGTGCACTCTATTGTAATACAACGTGGATCTGATATTTTTTTTCTCCATTTTTCCATTCCTTTATTCTTGGATATTTTGTGTCACCTGAAAATTTGTCCCATTGTAGAAGTACAATGAGTTGAAAACACACTGTTGGCTTTCACTAGACTGAATCACTAGTAAATATAATCGGTGATGAGTGACAGTGGAAAAGTCTGACCTCTGCAGGCCCTGAGCAGGAAAATCTAAACTATTTTATATGTTATCTCACTGAATATTTAAATGTGTGGTATAACATATCTGATAGGCACAGCATTAAATTATCTTTTATGTTGTGATATCTAAAGGTTTGGGGTCAATACATTTTTTAATGTTTTTTTTTTTTAATGTCTCACCAAAGCTGCATTAAAATACAGGAAAAATAGTAATATTCTGAAATATTAGTACAATTTAAAATTACTCTATTTTATTCACAGTAAATTTATTTAAATATTTATTCCACTGACACGTAAATCCACGTAAACAGCATATGCTGTTCTGTGTCAGCTGCTTCAGTGGATAGCACAAAATAACACCAAAATTATAAAAAAAACGCAGCTGACAAAGAATAGAATGTTTACGTGGATTTACGTGTCAGTGGATAGCACAAAATAGCACCAGGGTGATGCAGAGGAGATAAATTGTTGAATAAAGTCATTATTTTTGGCAGATGTGAACCACTGATGGCAGATGATAGCTTTGTAAAATTACAGTTGAAGCCCTGACATCACATGGATTATTTCAGCGATGTCCTTGCTACGTTTCTGGACCTTGATCGTGGTAATTACATTGCTGTCTATGGGAGGGTCAAAATTTCAGATTTCATCAAAAATAACTTAATTTGTGTTCTGAAGACGAACGGAGGTCTTACGGGTTTAGAACGACATGAGGGTGAGTAATTAATGACAAAATTTTCATTTTTGGGTGAACTAACCCTTTAAAGCATATGAAGAGGTCTGGTTCTGCTTGGCTTAGAATTGCTATAGGACACTAGTTTTCAGGTTCTGTATCTTAAATAACAGGAAAAACTAAGGATCAAGAAATTTCAAAGCAACTACTCTCATGGCTCTAAATACAGCACGCATAGTTACCATGACAACCTTACCATCAGTTTTCACCAGCAGAGTTAAATTCGGATGTGATTGCTTTCATCCAGCCTGTCAATTAACAAAATCAAATATGAAACAAGCTTAATGCCTGTTTAACTCTCCATCATCAGGTTTGTGATCCAGTGAGTCTGTGGCAATAACTCTTTTATTAGACTTTGTTGTGTCAAGTATGCAACATATGATGAACATAGTGGTGTACTCACGCTCCCTCGTCTTTGAGTAGAGACAGGAACTTGCTGACTCTGTACGCCTGATCCATCTAGAGAGGAGGGTAAACACAACAAGCTATAAATAAACTTTCATTTTCTCGTATATGGTTCTCTGCATGTGACTCTGTCACGAGATGAAGTGAGCTCATGAAATTGCTAGACAGCACTTTAGATGTAGTGTCAGATTCTTCTGTGCATGAAACAGCTATAAAAAGCACAGAAAATTAAATTATTTAGACCACATTTCAAGAAGCATGTTAGAAAACTGCCTGAGCTCATTAAATTTCTAGTCCACGTGAATTAGAGAGAATTTCTAGGTGAATACTTCTAGCAGAAATAAATCCAAAGATTTAATGGGTTTGAGAGACTCCTAATGGTACACAATAGTATTTACAGACTAAAGCTTACCTGCAGAGACATCTCAATAAGCATGAGAAGCTTTTTAATGCCAATCCACACTCTTTTTCCTTTTACATGCTTGGCAATGGTGGTTCTCTCAGCATCTGTGAAGCTGCCCAGGAGTTGTAATGAACAGAAAAAAAGATAAGTATGATAGTAACATGTTGTGCATTTAAATGAATTGACAGAAAGGGTGGTATCGCCCTCTACTGGCTAATGCTGAAACGACATAAAAAAAAACTAGAATGCTGAAATAACTTCCTGTCTCCTGATTTTATGCGATAGATAGATAGATAGATAGATAGATAGATAGATAGATAGATAGATAGATAGATAGATAGATAGATAGATAGATAGATAGATAGATAGATAGATAGATAGATAGATAGATAGATAGATAGATAGATAGAACAGCACATCTGTTGTTGTTGTTGTTTTTTTTTTTTTTAATAAGCGCTGACTTTCATTTCATCTCACCTCTAGAGCTTCAACCAGATGTTCGCCACTGGAGATATTGTGCACATGGATGGTGGTGCTGAACGCATCCAGCATCTCCATCTCCTGCAGGACGTCTTTACGGCTGGTGGTGCCGATGATCAGCAGCTTACGGCCTTATGGTCAAGAGATAAACACCAGATATTTTACGGCCAAAATCTAACAAGATAAATGCATTCAGTGATAGAAGATTAATAAAAAGATTAAAACACCATCACATATGAACAAATATGACCCATATATATAAGTATCGGAATTTACACGAGGTGGAGTCTTCTTCAGCAAAACCAGCAGGGCCTGAAGAACCAGGTTGGAGAATCGAGGACCAATCGGCACGTAATCTATCTCACCACACATAATAATTAGAATACCATTAATAGTGTAATATAGCAGTTTTTTCACCACTGTAAGTACAGAGTCATATACTTGTGCATTAGTTTAATCTAATACATACACACAAGGCGGGAGGGTCAATGAAACATTTCAACATTGCTTGTCAACTTTAGTTAAAGATACCCCTAGTGAAAAATAAATAGAATAGAATAGAATATTTAATTCTAAGTATACTACACATACATTTACATATTTATGTGCTTAATAAAAATACCCTGCAATTGTACTTTTAGTATATATATATATATATTTGATTGTACTTAAGTGAAATTACTGCAAGTATACTTCAGGTACACTTGAAACATCTTGTATTTAAAGACCGATATTATTCAAAGATCATACAATCCTCATCAATAGTGACATTAAAACACATTTTAAGCTTAATATTAAGAAATATGTATTGTGCACAAGTAGTACTCAACATAATATTGAGTTATAATTTTTCATCAGGAAGTCTCGAGCGATATGTCAGTAAATATGTTAATAGATTTGAACTATACTTAGTATGAAATAAATGCATTTTAAATAAACTATATGGACAAACGTATAAGGACACCCCCTTCTAATAATCAGGTTTGACTACTTTCCATGAGTACAGATCTCAATGTTAAAGCATATAAAGATATTCTTGGTGTTTTGTGTTGAGTTTTTGGCTCAAGGTCTGCATTTAAAGTCACAGCAGAAGTGTTCAGCTGGGTTTCTGCAGAGCAGTCAAGTTCTTCCACACTGACTCAATCAATCATTTATTTTTAAATCTTGCCTTTGTCATGTTAGAATAAAAAGATTTTCCTGTCCAAATTGTTGCTATACAGTTAGAAGCACACAGTTCCCTTGAATATCATTATATGTTTAAACATTGAGATTTGTTCTCATGGAAATTCTAAGTAGTCAAATCTGTTCATTAGAAGGGGTGTCCCAATACTTTTGCCCTTATAGTTTATATATACTTTTTTTACATTCAAACTGTATTTTTGTTTAAGGCATATATTCTTTTTTTCCACAAAAATTGATTAAAAATCAAACAGTTATTGGCAGTTTTCCCTGTTGAAGACCCCTACTTAAAAAAAAAAAAACAACAAAATCAACAATTTAAATAATAAAACAATCTAACCTAACAGACGCTCGATGTCATCAACCACAACACAGCTGAGCTGAGACTTGTAAGCATCGTCAAAGACCTGAGAAGAAATATGGAACATTTTTAATGATAGTATGCAAAACAATAACTTTGGCTTTGAGAATAAAAAATGTGAATAGATTATATGTGTAAAAATGTTACATTGAAATTAAAATAATATTAAAATGTATGAGCATACAGTATGTTAGCACTAACCTTCTTGATTGCCTGGCATTTGGAGATCTCTGAGTGGCCAATCATCTTGTCTGGAGAGCAGATCTTAATGAAGGGGAACTGCGAGTCCTCTGAGATTTTGGCAGCCAGGGCTGTCTTTCCACTGTGAGGAGGTCCTGAGGCAAAAAAACATGGTGTGTCAGGACTGAAAAATAGTCTACATCGGATTGGAACACAGAGACTATCCTACCTAACAGGGTAGGATACTCTCACTAACATTTTGTAAATGTTAAAATGAAACATTCTCAAAATAATGTTTATGAAACTTTCTTATGACATCATTTACATTAGATATACGTGTGTAATCGTCTTATGATGTTATTTTTATTTGATGATTCTTGAACATTCTCATAATATTAAAAGAAAATATTTTTACAAAGTCATAGAACATCCTCATTATGTTATTTATTCTTGATGACCATTCCAATAATGTTGAGAGAACAACATTCTTAGAACATTTTCTGAATCTTTTCATTTATGGAACATCCTTGTAAGGTTATACGTACTTGATGAACTTTCTAATAATGTTGAGAGAACAACATTCTCAGAAGGGCCTGGTGCTAATATTTGTAATGTTAATATTTGCTGAACGATTTCTTAATATTAGCATAAAGTTCGGTGCGAAGGACATTCATGGAGCATCCTTACTGTGTTATGATGAACAGTCAAGCTGATGATACATGAGGCAAATTTTTGAGCAATTTTGCCGGGCAACTTTTTTTGAGCAGTGTTGCTTGGGCACTTTTCCATTAAGAATGGGTAACAAATTTCTATCTGGATGTTTTAGATTGGTCGTGGGCCCTGTGTCTCATCTCGTTGCCCATTCAAGACCGCATTGCCCAAAGTTTGCCCCGGCAACATTGCTCAGAAAGTTGCCCCCTGTATCATCAGCCTCAGCATACTTTGATGTTAAAAATGAAGGCTCACCTTCAAGAAGCACAGACACGAGTGGAGTGCGGTCACTGTTCTTAGTCTGCTGCACCAGCAGCTCTCCATCCTCCAGCACTCGGGTCACTGGATCACCCCACTTTATGATGCCGTTCATGATGTAACTGGAATAGTCTTCCTGGTTGGTGCCAAAAGCCTAACAAAAGTACAAGATAACATGGTTTCACTTGATGAGTTCAGCTTCTACAAATGACTCTCTGAAAGCTATTAATTATTCAACAAGGCAGAAACTTACAGGTTTAATGTCATTATTCAAGGACGCCATGAAATCTGTTCGAGTGACTTGCAGCTTCTCCGCTCGCTCCATGTCCACCTCTACAGTAGATGTGGCCTGGAATACAATAAGATTCAGTTTAGAGCTATTAAATGGGGTGTTATGAAAGTATATCCCTGATAAGGAATGCATAGATCACTATACTTTGTACCTTAATGTGGCGGTTCATGGCAGTAGACTGGGCGGCTCTGACCAGGCCCTCCAGTTCAGCTCCACTGTAGTTCTTGGTCTCAGCAGCCAGTTCTTTAATATCCACATCACCAGACAGGAGGTTAAAGTCACGCATCTTAGCTGTGTGAATGTTCAGAATCTGAACACGGCCCCTTTCATCCGGCAGACCTGGGTGATGAGACGTAGACAGATAGATAAGAATGAACAGTGATGGAGAATGTGTTGAATTTTTCTAGTTGTTGTTGCCAAATAAAGGGCAAATCTTTGAGGTCCTACCAATTTCCATCTTTACTTCAAATCGGCCAGGTCTCATTAAAGCTTCATCTATCAGGTCCGGCCTGTTGGTCATACCTTTCAGACAAAGACAAATGCACAGGTTGGAAAAAACAAAATAAAACAGAGTATTTGAGATTTTCGGTAATTTTAATATGAATTACATAATAAAAGTAATTATTATAATATATATATATATATATATATATATATATATATATAATGGTCATTATTATATATTATATATATATAAAATGGTCCATATTTTATTTTTATTATTAAATTACTGTCAAGTTTTTATTATTAGGTTATTTATATTAAAATTATAATAAAAAAATTTGTTAACAACAATAATAATAATTTATTATATAATTATAATCATTGTTTTGATTATTATTGTTATTGTTATTAAAAACTAAAAACATTTTTATACAGTAATTATTTGTTTCTTTCAAGTCACATTAGATTAGTTATAAACTCAAATAACAACAATAGTAAAAATATAATAATAATAATAATTATTATTATTTTATATTATAAAAATGTTTCGCTTTCAATAATAAAAAGTTTATTATATAATATTTTTTATTATTATTAAAAACTAGAGTTTTTTGTACATGAATCAGTCATTTCTTTCAAAAGTCACATTAGATTACTTATAAATTTAAATAACAATAACAATAGTACAAAAATATAATAATAATAATAATTATAAATAATATAATTTATATTATAAAATTTTATTATTTCCAAAAATAATAAAATATATAATATATACAATTTCCATAATAAAATTATATTAAAAATTTTATAATAATTACAAGTTTTTTGTACATTAATCCATTTTTTTTTTTTCAAAAGTCATCAGATTTGTGTAAAACTTGGTATGTAGTATTAAACTTTCTTTGCAATCTTAGATTTAGAGACTACTAAATATTGCAAAGCAACAGAACATATATTAGCTGCTGTTCTTCACCGATAACGAGGATGTTGTTGAGTTGTTCCACTCCATCGATCTTGGACAGGAGCTGGTTGACCACAGTGTCGTGCACACCTGTGCTGCTGGCACCTGTACCGCGCTGCTTACAGATCGCATCCAGTTCATCAAAGATGATGATATGCAGGCCACTGTTAGCACCCAACTGCAGAGAAAAACACAGAATTATAATAAAGACAGAGAAGGTAGTATCCTATAGTACAATAATGTATTGTATCATAAGGGAGAGCAGTTTGTCATCTCACCCTTTTCTGTTCCTCCTCAGCATCTGCGAACAATTTCCTAATGTTGGCCTCAGATTCACCTACGTACTTGTTGAGGATCTCTGGTCCGTTGACTATCTTTGGCTCTCTGGCGTTCAGCATCTTACCAATCTGCCTGGCCATCAGTGTTTTACCACAGCCAGGAGGACCAAAGAGCAGGATGCCTTTCACATGCTTACAACCTGCAGAGAAAACAACTCACTTTTACAACAGACACTCCCAAAAACACACATTATTCACAATCAATGCATCTGAGTAATGCGTTTACAATGATTACAAACATAAATGGACCATTCTGGTGAATGGATGCTTTTTATGAGATTACATAACAAAATGGAAATTGAAGATAGCACAAACCCATCTGCTCCACAATGTCTGGTGGGAAAACTCGAGAGGCGAAAGCCCTGCGGAAGATAGCGGAGAACTCCTTGTCTAGACCACCGATGCCCATTTTTTCGAAGTTCCATTCAGGGTTGATGATCGTCTGACGGGCTTCTTTGGTCTTGGCCTTGCCTGGTGAGCATGAGGACAAAGAGTTACAAGGCTGTTTGTATGGCAATAGAAACATGTTTTAAGTGTGATAAAACTCACCAACTAGAGTAAGAGACGAGCTCTCGGATTTTTCAAAGATCACTTGACTGTTTCCAACCAACAGACCGATCTCAATCTGTGAAGTTAAATGTCAAAACAAAGGATGATTAACTGTGTACATTTTATTTATTTTATATGACATTTAAGTGCAAATTCCGTATTTTTGTTCGCTTTCCAATACCTTTTGCTTTTTGCCAGATGCTGCTTCACCCGTCAGTATGCTGGGGTCCATTGCCTCAATGTCCTTGATAACTAGGCCGAAGAGCTTGTCACAGAAACTGAAGACCAGCTATGACAAAAGAAATGAGCAAGTATAATTAAACATCAGATACCATTTATTCAGTTTTTGTGATGTGATCCTGACCTGCTGCCCCACAGTGAAACCCTGATTGTTGAAATGCTGAATAAACTCAGTAGCCATTTTATCAGAGTCGTAGGGACTGGAGTCAGTGCTCTTCTTCTGCAGGAAGTCAATCTCAATGGTCATGGCACCGATGCACTGCTTGGATTTGTCAAAGTTGTAGTTGGCCACTGAAATGACAGGAAAAAAAAAAAGTTTTTTGAGTATTTGATCTAAAAATTGTGTATTTTTTGCAAATGATCACCTTAGAGCCATGTACACACCTTCTATTTCTTGTCCGATGGATAGGCCTGCCCATTTCCTCTTTAAGAAAAAGTAAGAAGAGAATGACTAAAACAGCAAAATTCCATAAACAGCAAATTATTCCATAAAAATGAAAATGCACATCAATTATTCACTCTTGATTACAAACAGTTTTTTCTTCTGTGGAACTTAAAGGATTTTCAAAATCAGTGGTCACATAAACAACATCACAAATAAACTTTCTAAAAAACACTTTAAATACATATTCTTAAGAAGAAACAACATCATCCAAACTTAGCCCAACAAAAAATCAAAAAATCAAACTTAGGGCTTTCTTAATCACATCCAAAATGTGGAACATAATACAGGGTCTATTTATTATGTATTTCAATTTTAGAAAATTTTTGTATATACAATTTATAGTCAGTGGTAATATTTTATATTATATTATTTAATATATAAACATAAGTGTTCTTCTTAATATATACTTCTTTTGTGTGTATTTTTTTTGGGTGAACTAGCCCTTTAAATATGTCTGGTTAGCTGTTGTCAAATAAAAAATGTTAACAGCATTCCTCCACCTATATCCTTTAAATATGTCTGGTTAGCTGTTGTTTTGGATTTGATGTTAAGGGCTTGTCTCCTGTTATATTTGTGTCACAAATAAAAAATGTTGGCAGGAGTCCTGCACCTGTGGCAAACTGAAAGCGATGGTTCCAGGAACCACAGAGTGGTGAGACTTCACAGTGAACACAAACTTGTGGGTGGGTGTTGTCCTCACAGTCACATGCCTGGAGAGAGAGGCAGAAAAGATTCAACTTCTACAATGACACAAGGATCAACAGAAACTATGATATTTTTTTTAAATCTGGAAACATCACTTTAACTAGTTTTTGTAGTCGAGTACTGTCTATGTTTATAACTGCACCACTCCTACATAATCTGAGATTAGCACATGGGATTATATGTGTGAAGCACTGACAATGGTTCCTTTTTTAGTAACCTTACATCATGCAACAATTCATTCAGTTAAAAGTAACCATAATCATGGATAATATATATTTATATATGTGATGACTAAATACTTAGGGTCTAACTGGAAGGGTTGACCACTATCTCTATGTTATTTCCACCAAAAATACACCAAAATATATATTTATTATTTATTACATGATACATCAATTTACATCAAACATTAACATGCCATATATCGATATGGCAACACAAACCCACACAAATCGGCCCTGATGCTGTGATATTCTTGGACATGAGGCATCAGCAGGAGGCACTGCGGCAGACTATGTCAGCCTGAGTTAATGTCTGGACTGATTCAGCATCCCAAGGACACACACACACACACACTTATGGAAAATCGTCAGCTCTGCTGCTGGAGCACTAATTATATGTTTGAAAGTTTTCCTGCAGTGTTAGATACACCCATATGATACACCTGCAAAAGGATATTGTGTACTACATGTTACATGTGATTAATGAGTATCCACAACTTAAATGAAATGACAGGAAAGTTTTTATTTAGGGGCAGTATTTGCCCCATAGAAGTGATTTTTTTAAGGGTAAATTTAACCCTCATAAGGTATGTTCAACTATTTTTTTTCCTACCAAACCCACAAGAATATAACTTTCTACTAAATCAATGAGAATATTTTTGGCCACACATTTTATATACATGCGACACTGTGGTAACTTTTATTTCTTAGCACTTTTGGAAAGGGGTCATCAAGTTCGTCAGCCCCAAACACAGTTTGAGCTACAATAGTTTTCTCATGTTATTGGCCTAGATAGACTAGCCTTTGCTCACCACGAGCAACACTGAGCCTTGGGTGCCCATGACCCTGACGCCGGTTCATTTGTTTTCTTTCCTTGCAACATTTTTGTAGATACTGACTAATGCCAACCGGGACCTGACTGACGACTGACCCAGTCATCTAACCATCACTATTTGCCCCTTGTCAAAGTCACTTAGACCTTTTCACTTGCTATTTTTTTTCCTGTATCAAATGTATGAAATTCAAGAACTGACAAAGCATATATTGGCTATCGTACCATTTAACTGGCTTCTGTGTGCAAATGTGCTGAATCTGTGGTGTGGGTGAATACTCACTGTCCAGACTGCAGGTCTTTCTCACTCACTACTGCACAGTTCGTCAGTGACAGCTCATCTGTTGGGCATCGAGCCGCTTGCATTGTCTGCAGAAAGACAGATAATTATGAAGAGAGAGTGTAATATGGTGAGAGGCAGAAGAA
The DNA here is from genome assembly GCF_018340385.1 of Cyprinus carpio. Lineage (NCBI taxonomy): Eukaryota > Metazoa > Chordata > Actinopteri > Cypriniformes > Cyprinidae > Cyprinus > Cyprinus carpio. The sequence goes on along the minus strand of NC_056599.1, from coordinate 16,715,096 downwards.
AGGTTTGCCTTATATGAGAATGATACGTCTGACAATTGATGTTGAAGCTTAAAGGTGATGTGTGTAATTTATGTTTTTTTAAATAAGCCATTCAGCAGTTAATTTCCCTTAGTTTTGTGCCTCTTTGTTATAGTGCTCTTAGTTTTGAAATATCCTCAAATTTATTTGAGCAGCTTGACAGAAAAACATGGGCTCAACCAAAGATGTGGGTTGGGGGCGGGGCTATCTGTTTTACTAGCCAATGGCGGTTAGGGGGAGTATTCAGGGAAACCTGTTTGAGAACTATCACCTTTGCAGTTTCACTTGGTGGAGCCAATGGCACAGAAATTACACACTTCAGCTTTATTATTTGCATCTTGCTATATTAGCTCACTGGGTGTCATTTCTTAATGAAAGATCTTTCTCCTCATGAAACATTTACAGTAAACCACACCATACAAAGGAGTTCCCATGATTCTCTGCAGAATTTTAAAAACAGAAAATCCCATGCTGCAAAATAGCAAGATGGAAAGCTGTTTCTACTGTGCAAGCTGAAAACTTGCCCCAATATTTGAAGCACTGAGGTTGTTGTTCTAAAGACCTCATCTAATCATCCCTTCCAGGATCATGTGCATCATGTTTTATTGCAATAGAGATCCTACAAACCCCAAACCAATAATACCAGTGGTTTGATATAAACAGTGTTAGATAACAACAAATGAGACGATAAAGAAAAAGGCAAGGGAACAGTAGTGAAAACACAATCATAAATCTGTCTAAAAGAGAGCACCAGTGTGTTAAACATGGGTAAATAAGAAACATAAAAGACAAAAAAATATATATTTTAAGCAAAGACTGACAGTGAAGGTTCATGGGTGTTCTAGCTTTATTTGTTCCTTCTTTAGTTGATGCAACTAACCAAAGAACCATAAATAAAACAGACTACAAAAGAAAAAGAAAAAAAGGTAATGAATGACGCAACCAGAAAACAAAGCTTCGGTGAAAACAATTAGAGATTAAAAAATTTAATAAAGCTATAGTTCACATGAATTAAAATTAATAATTTCACTGCATCTATTAATCAAAGTTACTGCTAATTTCTATCCACTTTTAGTTTAAAATGCTGAATATGTTTACATTGGTTACTGTTAACTAGTTAAAATTATAAACAATCTTTGGCAAAAGTAGCTGATCTTAAAAGGGTAATAAACTAATGATGCAATTACCAAACACAGCTTCAAGTTGAAGAAGCCAAAATTTCACTAAATTAACAAAATGGAACAAATGACTGCCAGAAAGTACAGACAGAGAAAATTACTTCTGAATGTTTCACAATCCTTGGAACATTTTAAGAGAAATTTCAGGGATTTAGCATCCTAAAGTATTGATTATCCTGCTAAAGATTCTGGCAATAAAGATTAAACTTGACAATGATTTAACAATGAATGAAAACATGACGAAGCTTTTCCTGTACATAATGAGAAACACTTGTCTACAGAACAGCACAAGATGAAAAAATAGAAATAAACGCTGAACTAAGGGAAATGTAACCTAAATTGAGAAAGTTAATAACACTCTCAGACAAAAAGTGCAAATATTGGTACCTTATTTAACCCTTAAATGATTTAGAGTTGTACCTTGATGGTACATATTAAGCACTTATATATACTTTTTTAGAGGACAAGCTGTTGTACCCTAAAGGGACAATTTTTGCACAATTTTTTTCTGTCACTGGTATTAAAGTCACAACGTCTTTTCTTCCCTACTGTGACATATATCTGAGCTAAATGACTTTTTAAATGAGTAAAAACGATGGGACTTGATTTGGTCCACCTGAAATTCATTTGATCACTGGATCTTTGCCACTTGTGAATTGCAAACATTGATTGACAGATTGCTGGAGGGGAAGGGGACGTTGATGTAATTAATTAAACAACTACTGAATAAAAAAAAGTAATGATGTTCAAAGATAAAAGTAAACACTGCACTATTCCACTAAAGAAAAGAGAGAAAAAAAAACAGAAATGTCAATTTAGATTTCTTGGTTTCTTAGATTTGTTGGATGTGTGATGCCAGGAAACAGAACTAGAGGACAGCAAATGGCTCTTTGAGGGTTTGTATCTGATTCAAAGCCTGGGTGTGGATGTTAACTCAACAGGCTGACATAATCCGGTTAACAAAGAGCAGTCCAGCAATTAGACCTACTTTAGTTCCAGGTCAGAAAAGCAATAAACCATGGCTCCCTGCCAGCACGCATAATAAACTCGCCACAGGCCCTCGCACCATTCAGTCGTTACAGCTGGCCCTTTAGTGCTCAACCTCAAATCAACCTTTATTTGTCCTGAGAGTGAGTACACAGGCAGATGATCTTGAGTTGGATGGTTTTTGTCTATGGCACTGTGATGCAGTTTGGGCAATGAAGCGCTGTAGTGCTCCCTCGAGTCGTTGCTACCAAGAAGGGTGATAGCAACAGGGGTTACAGCCTGTCAGCAATCAGGATACTAAGGGCAATGCAGAAGGCTAGTGCAAGTGAAGCATACAGCTCAATCTGGCAAGCGAGACAAGCACAGGGAATTCGGAAAGCATACATACCTTGAAAAATATTACAACCTTGGGGGCCAATGAATGCACGCAAGCAAGAGGGAGGGCAGAAGGACATAAAACAAACTGTTGAGAGAGCCAGCACCACATTGAGCCAAAGACAGCATGTGGTTGAGAAACAACAGAGTGTGCAGCATCAGGCAGCATGCAGAGCAGAATCAGGATCAACTGCAAGTGTGCTTGAAGGAGCAGCAAAGACAAACCGCAGGCAAACCAAACCCTGATGTGGTAGGGGAATGTGTATGTACTTTCACCAATCATTTGAAATATGAAAAGTTGCATTAATAAGATTTAATGCACATGCTTAAAAAATATATCACATGTGAACACACTTCACCATGTCAGTGGAGATATTAAAGCAAAAACAAACAAACAAATATTTAGTAAGAACAGAAATCTAATAAAGATAGCAGATGATTTTGTTGGCCAAAATCAGTACTGGACATAAATTTGAATTTTAAAATATTAAAAATATTAAAAATACTTACATACAAAAGAAAAAAAAACCAAATATAATAATATAATATAGCAATATGTATATGTAGTATGTATAGTTCAGACATTTGGGGTCAGTAAGATTTTGTTTAAAAAAATTACATCAACAAGGATGCATTCTTTTAGTCAAAAATGACAGTAAAGATAATTATATTGTTTCAAAAGATTTCTATTTCAAAAGTTCTTTTTGACTTTCTATTCATCAGAGAATCCTGAAAAACATGTATAATGGTTTTCATAAAAGTATGAAGCAGCACAACTTTTCCAACACTGACAATAATAAGAAATGTTTCTTGTGCAGCAAATCAGCATATTAGCATACAACATATTAGAATGATTTCTGGAGGATCATGTGACTCTGAAGACTGGAGTAATGATGCTGACAGTTCAGCTTTGCATCACAGGAACAAATTGCATTTTAAAGTATATAAAATAGAAAACTTGTTTTAAATTGTAATATTTCACAATATTGCCGTTTTTACTGTTTTGCAGCCTACACATGAACAAAAATTAAGCATTGAAAGAAAGACAACAGCAGTATAATTCAGAACTGAATAAACAAAATAAAAAGCTGCATGCCATTTCATCAGTTACATTTACATTTATGCATATAGCAGACGCTTTTATCCAAAGCGACTTACAGTGCATTTAGGCTAACATTTTTTATCTAACAGTTAGTATACTGAGTAAAAATCTATTTCAAGCAGCACTGCTCTCCGTGTTTAATGAGGCTGGGCCTCTGGAGGGATATTCAATGAGGAGTGAGGAGAAGCCTGATCGATAATGTTGAGAAGAAACACCTGACTCCACAGAGGACATCCTGTAACAGTAACGAACTAATGACTTTATCTGCCCTGAGGGTTTGATTAAGCATTATTAGTTTCTGTGGCCATTTCATAAGCAGCACATATCACAGAGTTAAGAGCGCCAGACCAACAAAGTTCAACCTATGCAGAGATTTCAGACACTTCAAATGGCTAGACTACTGAATTACACCGGGACCCAGGGGTGGATTGTATTACTTTTGGTTTATTGATTGTACCCCTGATAAATCACACTAAATGGAGGATGAGCATTATATCAAATAGCATGCAAAACATGAAGATTAATATAGGACGAATAGCACAGAGAAAACCTCTCCTCATAAACCTCCATATCATGGAAATGATGCAGCTCATCGAGCTTCCTGATTGGTCAACCACAAAAGGCTAAAGGCGGTTTTCATCAAGGATGATATAGCTATGGGAACTGTAACAATAATAACAAAGGGGAACGATATCGTTGGAATCACTTTCAGAATCCACTTGACTTTTTTTTCTGAGAAAAACTACAGTCAGAGCAGAAAAATAAAGAAAATGAATTTTGGTAAAGAAACCTAAAAATGTGAATATAAAATGAACATTAAATGAGTCGGATGTAAATTTTAAATCACTGCCATGACTTGCAATTCCTGAAACACATTTCAAGCTTTTTCTAATTTATCATTTGTTTTTAATTACCCCAGAGGGAGATCCTAGTTGAAATCATTTCCTGAGCAGAGAGAAAACTTTTAATCACTTATGATCAGGTTTTTTTTTTTTTTTTTTTTTTTTTGGCTCATGTGAAATGCATTTAGCTGCTTGATGTAAAATAATTGCATGATGAAGATTGCTGCTTGTGAGTTAATTGAAGTAAGAAGTCATTAATGTCTGCAAAGACTGGTTTTAATGGGTAATATGTAGACTGAAGAAAGAAATCAATGCCAAAATGCTGCTTTAAATGTATAGACAATAAGAAACCTCGTATGATGTTATTTAGCTGTGTGGCATTCACAACAATAAAAAATAGCTTTCATGCAGGGCCTTTGATTAGAGCTACAACTGATGGGGAGGATTTCTCAACGATATCCATTATTCATTTAGTTTTAATATACTTTAGAGCTTGGCAGTTATTCTAGTGCCCATGCCACATGCAGAACACTAATTCAAAAAGCTTTATCTAGTAGTCATTTTTTATTAAATAAAGAGATGTGTATTAGTCCTACAGAAGCATTTATTTAAAGCAGAGGAAATGGGAATTAAAGGGGAAATTCTCTTAAGAGACAACCAGTACTCATGGGAGACACTCACAAAGGAACATCTCTTTGGTTCATCATAACAGATTGACAGGCATTCACAAATTTCTGAACATCTTTCATCTGCTCTTTCTCTTGCATGTCCTCTGTGTATCATTCATACCCTCTCTGAGAAGTATTAAGTAATTTAACACTGAGCTGAACTCTGTGGGTGAAGGATGCCCACACAGAGCTTGTCTGGCTTGGTTTAGTTTGATCAGCACAGCTTACAAGAAATATCTCATAATAACCAAAAGAATGAATAAATTGTTCTGCTGACAACGGCTGATTTTCCAGTGTTCACTCTCTCTATTCTCATCTTGATTTATTCTTCCTGAGTAGAATCGCACCAGGGAACATGATGGGCTTAACAAAACAGTTGACACTGTGCTTACATCCACTCACAAACTTCCAAACACCCTTGTTTGTGGGTGTGTGACAGGCATTCACAAATTTCTGAACATCTTTCATCTGCTCTTTCTCTTGCATGTCCTCTCCTACCTTAAGCATACTAAAGCCATTAAATACAGCGACACCTACAGTAAACTGTGACTGTATAATCTGCAGTCCTTCATGCAATCTATATATATATATATATATATATATATATATATATATATATATATATATATTGTGACGAGTTGGCTGCCTCCCCCCTAATTATCATCGTCACCCCGTCCCTTAATCGCCGCCCTTTAGCAGTCTCCCAACAGGAGTGGGTGCGTGAGAGAGGAGGGGCGCTGGAAGAGCCAGGGCTGGCGTGTGATGGGGCACACCTGATGTAACTGGAGCCTCATCACCGCCGCTGTTTAAATGCCGAGCGAGCCTCTCCTCGGGAGACCGGTCTCTTCCCCGTGCATGCCCGCTGGTGTCCCCGTGGGTCCAGGAAGGGTGCGTAGAGGGACCCCCGCGCCGCCAGAGACGTGAGCTGCCGGTCCCGTTACACGGTCGTCGGGCCAGGATGCCGGGCCTTCTAGTCCCTTCAAGCGCCGCGGACAGCGAGATGGAATTGAGCCGCTGAAAGAAGCCGCCGCCCTTCCTTCCTGAACACTACCTGCCCTTCACATACCCCGCAGCACGACGAGGACACCAGATTCCCTGTTTATTTTGGACACTCCCCCTTTGGACACTTTTAATCCCTCTTTTGGTTATCTTTTTCTTAATAAGAACCTCTCCGAGGCCTGACGCCACACCCACTGTGTCTGTCGTTTGCTCCTCCCGCCTCTATCTATCTATCTATCTATCTATACACAAACAACAATAATGGTATATAGGCAGATTGCATTGAAAATATATAATTTAGTTGTTCAAAAATTATAGCTGTTTATTTTTATTGCACTTTGATTGTGCCTAATTGTCTCATTACATACCAAATACATATTGTGTTTTATTAATGTCCCTATAATATTTGGCTTGATTACCACCATAATTAAAATCCCCACTATATTGCAGTGCGTTTAGAGAGTATGGCATGAATTACATGATCTCCCATTTTATTTTTAATGATAATTAAAAAGCCAAACAAACATCTCTCTCTCTCTCTATTATATTTAAAAAATTATATATAATTAAAATCATTTCTAAAATTAAAAAATAAACATTTATAAAAAAATGTATTACTGCATAATTAACATTAATGTTATTTATAAATGTTATTTATATTACTAAAAAACCTTTATTAATAATATAATATTGATATTAAATGAATTAATGAATAAATATATAAATGAATAAGCAAGTAAATAAATAAATAAACAAGGACCTAAACGAAACACTGAAATCTCAGTTTATCAGTTTAAACTAATAATGATGCCATTTTGAAAGCATTTTTCACAATGACAGGCAAAGCTCTCGTCGAGCCCTACAGCGCACCATCCTGCAGCACGGAGAGCTTTGCGCACAAAATATAGCGAGTCGTATTGGTGGGGCGATGTGTTTCTGTGGACATTTTGAAGCGAAAGCGTGATTTTGTACGGGAAATCGCAGTCTTCCTCAAGGTTATACACATCGCGAGCTCTCGAAGCAGAAACAGTGTGGTGTGATGAGTTTATGTGAGCATTACGCGAGCCATATCAAGGTTAAATCCTGTCATTTCACTCTTCATGACAGCGTTCTGCAGCTCAAACTACGATGCATGGATACTGTACACATACACATTAACACACATCTTAAAAGATTAATGAGACAACCGCCTGCTGGTGCATGTTGTACCGAATCGATGGGCTAAAGCAAATGGACAACCATCTCGGTTCTATTTTAGGCTTGTGCCTGTTTACCGATGGGCTCAGACTAGAAACAATCACAACAATCACCACCATTTCACTATTCACACAAATGCTGGAAATTAAATTAATGTACCACTATCGAGATTTAAGTATTCATGGGGGCTTATTATTATTATTAGGCTTCTGTTCAAAGCTTCCCGCGTATGCTTGTGTGGAAGCCATATATTAGCATGCTATGAATAATTATGTAAACCATACACCAGCAATATCGCTGCATATCTGCATTGGTGCTCGCAGGTGACCGTATCGCCACCTGCTACTGTCTGAAGGCTGGTTACAGAAAGATGCCAGTGGCTGGCATCAAACTGGAAAGACACTGACTAAAGCTCTTCTCGGGAGCGATTGTTGTGAAATAATATGTTACATTTATACTCAGCGCTAATTCTTAATGTCGTATAAGCTTAATCGGTGAATAATTCAAATGGAAGTATATCTTACCCGGGTCGCCATGTTTGCGTTAGGTGATGCTGCTCGGAAGAGCTCCACACAGCAGTACTAGAGCAGCACTAGCGGACAGCGACATACAGGTGAGAGCTGCGCATGCGCATGGACGCTTCGCACTGTTGCTGTGAATCGAATCTTTCGAACAGTTCGTTCCAGAGAACAAAGCATTTCATTTTGTGTGAACTGGTTATATGTGTGTGTGTGTGTGTGTGTGTGTGTGTGTGTGTGTGTTTAAACATCAGTCCCAAACTCACACAATTGACCATATGCACGGAGCGCAGAACTTCCGGATAAAGATAAACCAGTTCGTAATCTTCCGGTGAAGCTCATTTTATGTGTGCTATATAGAGACTTTCACAGAAACCTCTCCTGCCTCATTCTTATCAGAAACTGCGAAACAAAACAATTGCAACACCATAAATAATGATAGCGGAATTAACATACAGTTTCGTGATTTTAAAGAACATATCATTAATCCCAGGAAAGACACGTAACTGTACATTTAAATGCTGACAAATAAACGCTATCGTAACTGTTTAGACAGTTAAACTAATCTCTTTAACGACATGGTAATGGTATTCTCGATAATCCATAATATCTTACCTTCATAGCCATGAACACGTTTTTAAAATCTTATACAATTTTAAAGCATTTATTATTTCTCAACGTTGTGCAGTAAAATTTACATAAAAGGTTCACTTTCTAATTCATGAAGACATGAAGAAATGTGCCAAAAACGTGTCTCAGAGATGGCAGCAGGATCACTCATTGGCTGCAGCTGCCATTTCAACACCCTAGTTTTTTTTTCACGTCTTTTGATTATTATAAAATAAATATTATAGCAAATGTAGTACTTTATCGCACTGAAGTATAGCAAGTGCAGGAAGTCACAAAGTCACTTGTCATTTAAAGAAATAAATAAGGCCAGACAACAGCCTATAATGCTGAATTATTTAAATATAGTAAAATACAAATTAAATAAGTTATAACAAATAAATAATGCATTTAATATTTTTTAATTAATTAAAAAAATTACATCGTTTAAGTTTTATCCAACACAGACTGGTTGCTGCTGTAGTTTTGTTAGTCTGAATCGCTTAATGCACAGCTCTGTTCTGACCTCGTCAGATGACTCAATCCGTTACCACCGACAATCATAGCAATGATTTAACTGATCCTCACGCGTAAATTTAAAATTCGTGTTTGTCATTCCTGAAACGGTATACGTGGACGTTTGGTCATCTTAGACAAACAAAACTTTTCTCCAAATTGTGAATGGATTATGTAGGCTGCATCCGAAAACTTAGGCAGGTGACTTGCTGCCTCGCTGCTGTATCAGGCAATGACTTTGCAGGCAGCGTTTTTGCCCGAAGGCACCTCATGAAACTAATTTTAGACAGGCTTCTGAGGCAGAGTAACAGTTTAATGATCTACAGCAAAATATAAAGAGCTTTGGTGAGAACTAAGAGAATATTTCATTACTGCAATATTCATTTCTTGCTAGAAATGACATAAAAAGTGGAAAACGTTGATCAGAAACATACATTTACACACAAACTGACCACCGACCGCAACTTTCAGACGCCATCTTTATTTTTTGGCTTACAGGATTGTGGGATATCAAAGGGAGCCAAGGACACATCTATGCTGCCTTCAAAATCGGTCAGATGAAGGCATCTCAGCAGACAGGAACTGAAACTAATATTGAATTTGGACGTGCCTTGATGCCTTCCTACCTTGGAATGCGTCCTCCAAAGGCAGCATTTTTCAGTTTTTGGATGCAGCGATAGAGAAACCGAGCAAACGGCGCTCCATTAAGTTGACCGGAAATGACTGAGCTGGCATCGTGCATATGGTCAATTGGTTCAGCTGGTTGTGAAAGGGTATTAGGACTTATCATCACGACTGAGATGCTTTACCAAACAGGGGCATTCACATTTTCAGATAAATCGATAAGCACTCTTACTTGCAGTCAACTTAATATTAAGCTGTGAGGAAAAGAAGTAATACAAGCACAAAAAAATCCCCAAAAGATGCCAATCAGGTGCTCTGAATCCTAGGATCTCATACAGAAGCACTCAGAGTCTTGTTCTATTGGTGACTTTATTATGTTTTTTAGCGTTATAAAAAAGGGCAATAGCATGACAGGCCAGAGAGGCGCTTGGCAACGGTATGTACAAAGAGGAAGGAGGAGGAAGGGCAGGAACGCACAGGCCAGGGAATGACAACAGCTCACCACTCTGTCCTGATGACAGTATCTTTTCAGAATTTTTCCGCCCAACATAAAAAGTCCAAGTATGCTGTCCACACGAGAGGTAGGCCTGGAGCGAGGTCAGGGGCTTCCTTAGGGGACTGGAGTTGGGGCTAAAACCGTTGGATTGGTGATGCAGGGAATCTTGTCAACAGCTCAACACATTGGCTGCTGGATTTGCAAGGGAACTGAATCATTCTCATATAAACTTTGCTCTATGAGAGATCTATGTATATACATTTCAAATAGAGTTATAATGCAAATGAGTTTTTATTTCTTTGAAGATTCCCTGATGGCCTATGAGGCACAGCCAAGATACAAAGAAATGCATTACCAGCAAAAAAAAAAAGTGATCCCATAGTAGTAGTAGAAGTAGTCTGTCCATTGAGGAGGGTGGTAAAAAAATGTCCAACTGAAAGCCAGAGAGGACAAAAGCAGGAGTCAGTCTATTTTTGGGGTGTTAGACCTTTTTGTGACTTGATGTCTGCATCACATCCCCCTCCCCTTCCCTCAGAGTCCCCCACACTGGCCATGCTCTCAGCTGCAGGGTCCACTGCTCAACCTGCACAGAAGACAGAGATGAGATCAGACTAGATGAAGTCATTTTTCAATGTAATGCCACGACAGTCTGAGATGTATCGATATTATGCACAAAGCACAACATGCACTTGCCTATGTCAATTTCTTGGCTTTGTTGTAGAGTGAGTCCACTACTTTGCTCATGTTCTGAATTGTTTCAAGGGCGGCTTCATATGATTTGTCTACTGGAGGTTCGTCAAATACAATCAGGACACCTTCCCCTTGGTCAAGGATTCCTAAATGCATTGAGAAAGCCACATTATAACTCAGTAAAAACATCTGGAGGGACCACAAATATTTAATTACATAACATAATACATGCATGTTTGACTAGAGCTGGGTAAAAATATAGACCATATCATACAGCGCATCCAGTGAAGCCCAATTCCTGAAATGTATTGAATTGGTTGTTTCTCTTAAATATTACTAAAGGTTCATTGCACTTAAAACAAAAAGTTATGTGAACTCAGTAACTGATTATATCAAGCAGAATGCAAACTGAATGAGTTACAGCTGATTTTCACCTCCCAGCATGCTTCGCTTTGGACTATAAAAAAATGTATGTTAAAATTAAATGTTACTAATAGGGTTTGGAGTTAATTTTATTTTTCTTAATATATTTGTTTTTAATTCAGTAACATTTTATCTATACCAGATATTTAAGCAGAGTTTATAGTTTAATTTTATATTAAGAAACTAAAGTATTCATAAATATTAATTGTTTTAAAAAAATTAAATAGTTTTTATAAATAAATAGTAATAAAATCAAGTCATTGGGTTTTACATTATAATTCACAGCATTAGCATAGAGAATCTTTTTCATTTCTAACTAAATTATACCCAAATAAAATCACAGAATCAAATTAAAAAAATCAGAATCAAATACGTAAATCTGCATTTACACCCAGTCCTATGTTTGACAGCACACTTATCAAGGATGATGGCATACCATGGAATTTCTGGTCTAAAATCATCTGTGACAGTTTCCTTTCAACATCCCCCTAAAGAGATAATGGAAGAGAAAGGATGAGAATTGCTTAAAAAACAAAACTGCACACATGGCAGTAAAGGAACAGTGAGAATTTGTTTGCCATTGAAGAGGTTAAGGCATGTTATAATTGCAAAGTCCTTACCTTGGAGAGTTTTATTAGCTCAGAAATGTGTTCAATCTGTTGGCATAAAAGAACAATTTTAGCGCACAATGTAAGTGTTACCTCACACTGAGGTAAACTATGTCATTACCTGCACTCTGGAGAAGGGCTCGATGACCCTTATGAGGTTTTGTTCCAGCAGATTGTCGTAGAGTTTGGCCAGGTGGGTGCTGATGATGGGATCCTCCCGCAGCTCAGCTTTGTACTCTGTTAAAGCCTGAATGCAGAGCAGAGAGAAGGACATTAAATTAAAATAAAATTAAAATAAAAAACAGCAGGTGGACTGAGAACAAGGTAAAATTTTAAGTCAGAGCATCTGACCCACCTTCTCAAAGTCTGCAAGTGACCTGTTCTTGCTGGCTTGGGCCACACATTTAAGTGCATCTGTCTACAGAAAGAGAGAGACAGGACAAGTTAATCCGCATAATCCTCCGCCAACAGACAAAACAGAAAAACATCACCTTGTCAAGCAGCACACAGGGTCAGGTGCTGTGACTGAGTGCATATTAGAGGGCACTACAAAGCCTATAAAAGTGGAAATGGTTGGATACTATGAAATGTGTGCAGCATGGTATTTTAATGTCAGTCTAAGTACCAAGTGTGTTGGGCAGGTTCCAGCCCAGGCTGTGATTTAATCCTCAGTTTTCTATTTTTACACTACTATTCAAACTGTTTGAAAAAACAAACAAACAATAAATCAGTAATTATTTGATTGAAAAAACAAACAAACAGTGTAACAGTAATACTGTGAAATATTACTAAAACTGAAAAATAACTTTTCTATTTGAATATATTATAAAATGTAATTTATTCCTGTGTTGCACAGCTGCACCATGAGATTGAGCTCAGCTCAGACATCTACCTGTCTGCCAGCATATCTGAGGGCAAGCTTTCCACTGATTAGGCCCTGCACATCCTCTGGCCTGTAAAGACAAAGACATACAGGTTTAACGAGCTCAAAGTGTTTAATGAGGAAAGAAAAAAAAAAGAAAAAGTGAGAGACACTAGAAAACCCCAGGACTCACGAGTTGAGCATGATCTTGCAGAGGAGCATGTACTTGAGTGCAGTGATGGCACGGGGACTGTCAATAGAGTCATAGCCTTCAAAAGCCTCATAAAAGTATGAATACGCTGTCTTCCAGTCCTTCTCCTCAGCAGCGTGAATAATGCCTGCAAAGGAAAAAGAAAATAAGAGGATGTGATGCACTCAGTACAAAATCTATGTATAGGTATACCTGATATGAGCGCCAAAATTCCCACATTTACAGATCGGGTAAATCCTTATAGTACGCATGATCTGTTTCCCTCCATTTGCTCAGCTTAAGTAATGCACATAACTATTAATTAAACATTTGCAGGAAGATGGCTCAGTACCGATAATGCAGGATGAAGTATGGCTGCTAATACGATAATGGTGCGAGCCCACTGATACAGAGCAAGCGTTTTCAATTCTTTCCTATGTAAGCAAAAATCAAGCTTAAACATTAAATTGCACAAAAGACATGAGAAGCGAGAAAGCATTGAGAGTACCAAAAAGGTTGGAAAATGCTTGATTTTATGCAAATATCAAGCTGAAATGTTAGGTGGCAGCAAAGCTGTGAGAAGCAGGTAGTGACATTTGTCATGAGTGTTTAAAATATGCAGTCTGTGCTGGAGTTAGTGTGTAAATTATTGTTTACACGTTGGACATTTTGCATTTGTTATACATGTTAATTATTGTAGTTTGGATGCTTTCGTTGTGAAACTGACACTGCAAAGTTGCAACTTTCCAACTGTAATTGAGTGCATATGTGATGAATAATTTGGCTGTGTGTTTAAAAAGACTGATTAAACACAAACGCTCCTGACAAACACCATAGTGGAGGTGATATATCTTTCTGAGAAGCATCGAGCGGAGTTCTGCCACTGTATTGGACATTCATCTTTGCAGTAAGCATTTGAGATTGTGTGTATGTGTGTGCGCTAACACCGTTGCTATCGATGCATGTTAATGTTTCTCCGTTAGAATACAAACATTCTGACTGGCTGCGATTGTATCATGTTGCACAGCCAGTTTGCTTTCAGTGTGGAGGGGCAAATTAGGTGTCATGCCTGGTTTGGGCTTGGTGTGATACTAAAGGTCTTCTGTGGAAACATACCTGACTGCATGTCTAGAGCAGCCTGCAGCTTTGGGGGGCAGTAGATGGCGTTTGCTGTGGTCCTGGCAGAGGTGAGAGCTGCTCTGGCCTTGGGGAAGTTGCTCAGTGCATGATATGTCTTGCTTTCCAGCAGCTGGAGCTCCACCAGCAGAGCTTTATCATCCATCTTCTTCAGCTCTTGCAGGAGCTGAGAGCCTGATTGATGAGGAAGAAGAGGACAGTGGTTACAGACCGCAAAGACATCACTCAAGCTTGAGAACATGAAAGTGCCGAACACAAGGGAAGGTATTGTCAGGGACTCACCAAGCTGTAGAGCCTCTTGGTAACGTTTGGTGTCAAAGTATAAAGAAACCAGACGGGCCTAAAGGATTAAAGTAACAGTGATAAGAAATTTGTTTTTTTCGGCATATTGAACTCAAATCCTTTTTGTTTTTAGTAGCACTATCCAAATAGCACTGATATGTGGGTTTAATTCTGATTAAAATCTGATTTGGACAGGGCCTTAGTCGGAACAGTCAGACCAAGATTTGTTGTTTTTTTAAAAAAGAAATTAATACTTTTATTCAACAGTGATGTATCAGGAGTGTCAGTAAAGACATTTATAATGATAATTAAAAAAGAAATTAATACTTTTATTCAACAGTGATACAAAAGAATTCTAAGTAAAAAAAATTATAATCTACAAAACACTCCAACCATAAAAAAATAGTGTCAGTAAAGACATTTATAATGTACAAAAGACTTCTATGTTAAATAAATGCGGTTCTTCTAAACCTTCTATCCATCAAAGATTCCCGTTTTAAATATTGATAACATGACATCCTCATATTATGTGACACCAAAGACTGAAGTAATGATGCTGAAAATACAGCTTTGTCAACACAGGAATAAATTAAATATAAAAATAAATTTAAACAGAAAACAGTTATTTTAAATAGCAAAACTATTTTACAATATTACTGCTTTTTACTGTGCTTGATCAAATAAATACAGCCTTTATAACTTAAAAGACCCTTTTCAAAAACTTTTGAACAGTAGTGTACACAACATCACAAAAAATGCACAATATTGTCTGAATTTATGTTTGAATACATTCACATTCTCTCAAGCCTTCCTCATACAGCGAACTAGTCACTATACCTTGGTGCAAACATCAGTAACACATCGTCCAAACATAAAACAAAAAGTCACAGAGTGCACCTTCTGAAAAAACTACAGCAGTACTGGTGATGTTTTCTGAAGCCTCTGATTTACAAAACTAGGTGTGCTCACCTCCAGGGCCTGTCGTAGAAAGGTCCTCTTCTCTGATTTGGCCCATTCAATGCACTCCAAACATAACTCCACCTCCTGACCAGTAGCTGCCTCCATGTCCAGGAACATATCGAGCAGGGAGCGCACCAACCGTGCTGCCTTTGCTTTGCTGATGGAGTTCAGGAATGGTCGGACGTACTTCAGCAAACCTCCCAATTCTGCAAAATACCAATACATGCGCAACAGATACTAACCTTGAGAAACATGACAGCTGACAGAGTAGTGGCCTTTAAAAACATCAGATCCATTAATATACATGTATACTGACTGGGCCATGGCCCACTAGTTAAAGATGTTTACCAGCAGCTTGTCCAGTCTTGGCCAGCAGTCCACCCAGCTCCAGGATACTCTGTTCTTTGACACGCACAGCCTCTTCGTCATTGTCTTGGATGTCTCGTTTGACTGTGAATGTATATCAAGTGGTTAATTTTAATGTTAAATTTAATTACGTTAAGCCCAACCCTATATTTAAACTCTGTAAGCTTAGACTTTCTGGAGACAATATAGGCATCTTGGGCATCATCTAAATTATTGCTAGACTTGTGAGCTTTAAAAGCTGTTGATAACAGAAAGAAAACATTGGCACCTTAACAAGACTGTGGTTAAGTTTTTGTTTAATTTAGTTTTTATTTAGTGGTTTAAAAGTTTTTGTTTATATTTATAAAAAAAAATATTTATTATATATATATATATATATATATATATATATATATATATCCTGTTCCTAAAGTTGCTCCAAGATTACATTAATTAAATCTTTAAGGAATGCCTTGAAAGTCTCTAAATTACTTGATGTAAGTTTCATTTAATTAAGATTATAATTTGCTGTGCTTATTAAATTTGTCTTTTCGTAATATGTATTTTTCATTCTGTATATACTACTTGGATTTATTGTATCAAAGATTGCCTACTTGTTATATGAAGAGGTTTTAGAAAGGTTAAAACACTTGAAACATGATATTCTGCAGCAGATAAACAAAAAACGGCGTGGCATGCTATCAAATTCCCCGTGACAAACTAACACATATCAAACTTAATGCCAAACTAAACTTGCTGACACTGACATATTACAGCATATCTAAGTTAAGCGATATGAGAGAAAAAAAACTTTGACCACTGACTGTAAATGTAACTGTAAATCTGTCAGTCATGTTTTATTGACTCATCTGCCACAAATTAGTTGAAATGCCATTTCTCAGACTTTCTTGACATCAGTTGTCTTTCCACTATGATAATTCATACCTAAATGTTATAATAAACAAACAGAACGTTAGCTAGCGAAGCTAATTCAGCTGTGCAAAGTTGTGGTAGTTCCTTTAAACGTAATTTAGAAAACGTCAGTCATGTATCTAATTGTACATAATTCACCATACTTAGGAGGCCGATAACCTAAACACGAACATTACTATCCCTGTTTTTCCAAACACATTCAGGGGATCACTACATGGGGATTCGCGTTCACGGAGAACTGAAGCTAGCTGCTCGGCTAACCTTAACTGTTTACACTGGTGGCAGTTCACTGAAAATGGTATTTTCTTCCACTACAGGCCACAAGCAATAAAACTACTTTTGAGGACAAAGTCTGAAGGAGCGCAGCAGCTCGTTTCTAAAGTTAACAGTGAGTAACAGCACAGTGTATTTGTCCAGCTATAGTCTTTCTCACGGCTGTCACAGTGAGTCAGCAGCATGAACCCGGCTAACACATTTAGCTGCTGTTCTATAAATCACACGAGGGACATGATCCGCGTGTTAAAAGCACAGTTTCTTCTGCTAAAATGACCCTAGCGCTTCATAAAGCCAGCGGGACAGAAGGCGCTTACCTATGGCATGTAAAATGTCAATGGACGCATTCCGATCCGTACTGAGCAGCGACTGTGCTCTCTGAAACTCTACCGCCGCAGCCGCCATCTTACCAATTCACCAATTGCCTGATTCACGTTACAATCATCACTACACACGCTACCGGAAGCGCCGCCGAGGCACGATGGGAGATTGAGTTCACAGACTCAGGCTGCATGACTCACTCCAGGAGGCTGTGCTTGGGTTTGGATTTAGCTGATCAGAAATAATGTTTACAATGGCGATCTATGCAGGCTAGACTAAACTGTGGATCATTTTCAACTGCTTTTCAAATATTTTCAAATACATTTAGTGAGGACATTTTCCAATTTACAGTGGTTGCCAAAATTGGTAGAACACTTGGCATATTTAAGAGGTTTCAGTTGTTTCTGTTAAATTGGCCATTACAATAGGCCTAACCCATAAAACGAACGGTTGCTGGAACATTAATGATTGACTGGCCCCTCAAAGTCCCGACCTCAACCCCATCGAGCAAATTTGGGGCGAGTTGGAAAATAAACTAGAAAGATCTATTGTACAGTACATTCAAAGGAAAGCCTTGAGTTTCAGAAGGCATGGGATAACATTAGTGTTGAAGTTAAATAGGAAATATATTGACATTATGCCAGAGAGATGTGCTGCTGTGATTGCTCCAAAAGGTTGACATACCAAGTATTAAAGTTAAAAGTGGATAAAAACAGTACAACTCACTTCATCTGATATTTGATGTGCTCAGAGCATCCATCTGCATGTTTGATGAACGTTATGAAATGATGGTCAATAGCTTCAGAACTGTCAGGTGGCCACCACCACTGTATAGAATATTCTTTGCTTTTCTCACTTAGACACAGCCACCACGAAAATTCTTTGAAACCTTATCAAAATCCAAAAAATAAAATACACTCAAAACAATTATATTTGGAAGCTGGGGTGTTAGTTTTTAATCAACTTAAGAATAATAGGCTACTGTAATGTGAAACATGGACCATTGCTGTAACACTGCTGTGAATTCTAAACATGTCTACATGTCTGAATTAAATTCTAAAGAATTTCTAAAAAGCTGTTTTGTAAAGAAATTTTACAAAAGAAAAAAAAAATTCTACCTGTTGTTAGTGTTTTCAAGTAATTGTTTTATGAGTGACAAAATGTGTTTTTGTTTTGTGCAACAACCTTTGCTAGTGTTTTGGAAGAATTACTTGATTTGAGACATGTACAGTAGGAAATGTTTTGGTAGTTTTAGTGCACTTTGAATGTGAAATTTACTGCTGTGCCAAGCAAAAAAAGTTGGTAAGTAGTATGTGAAAACTAAACTAAGTATTGAAAAATGTGTCCTAGTGATTGTAAAAAAAAAAAAAAAAAACTAATTTTTGACTTTTCATGTAAACTGACTTGAATGCTGTACATAAATGAATTTTGGATAGATAGATAGATAGATAGATAGATAGATAGATAGATAGATAGATAGATAGATAGATAGATAGATAGATAGATAGATAGATAGAGCAGGATGATAGGATAATCATGAGAGATGGAGAGAGTGTGTGGGTGGGTGTGAGGGAGAGATCAGAGGGGGATGGGGTTGCCCATTCATGTCACTGCGCCACTGAGGTCTACGAGCCTCAGCGACATTACTGCACATCAGGATTTAAGTTAATCTGTCTCGAGCGTTGTGTGGGACACTTTCCACACTCTCTAGGTCTTGATTAAAGACTGTAATCTGTCAACAGCTGGACCGTCATCCAAAAACAGGGCGTCTAAACTAGTTAAAAGTCTAACTTTCATGTTCAAGCTCAGGAAGCGCTATAACTAGTGCTGGTGCTGTGGACAGCGCACACATGAAGCATGGACAGATAACCAGAGGGAGCTCAGCCACTCATCTGAGATTCAGCATCTCCACGAGACAGCACCAGTGGCCCCCTCTCTCTCGAAAAATAGCGGTCAATGAACGCAATTCATCGACTTCATTTTAAGATTAGTCCGGCACGGACCTTTATTTTTACGCATTTCCAGTTACACTCGAGCCAAGCGTGTTTTCCCTCCGCCTGCGCAGTTCAACAACAAGATCGCAGACGGGCAGATGTGAAACAGACCCCAGATTGATTGTGATGAACGAGAAACAACAAAATTGCCCCGTATCGAGGGTTTATGTGGGAAGACGTGGCGTGCATCTGGGAAGTACCTTAGCAACCGGAGAATCCTGAACCCTGCATAGTTTACATAGAAGCATTATTTCATCGCTGACGTTCCATTTTCAGAACCTTGGACAGCGACGAGCACGTTCCACAGTGCGACACGCTGAGGAAAAAAGAGGATAATCGACGAATATTTCTGTATTTACCTATTCTACTTGTTCTATATCTACATTAATCACCGCGAGGAAGACGTATTGATTAGTAAGTAACCAACATTTTATGTATATAACCCATTTATGCTGGTTTTTGAATCAAATGATATATACGCTTTTGAAGGGATCGCTCTAAAATAATTAGCAAAATGTGAAAAACTCAATTGTACCGTGCACACGAGCCCGTCGTTATAAAGATGCTATCTTGATTTACGACTACTCGTTTTGTCTGAAGCGTGATGTTCTCATTTCCTCGTGTTGACCCACTAAACATTATGAAGAGCTCGATAAATTATGAGTTCCAAAACGTGCTAAAGCTTAAATGTAATAATTTGTGGGTCAGCTAATAGTTTCCAATTTGCATCGAGAGGGATTTTTCTTACAAATGGATATGAATTGGGAATGAATGTGTTTACATTCTCACCTTCCATTTTGAGGCTAAGATGGATGCTTTCGCATATTCTGCTGAATCTCTTGGTGAATCGCATACCAGCGGTACAGTTCAGTAAAAAATAGAAATCTAGCTGTATATATATATATATATATATATATATATATATATATATATATATATATAAACTGTAATATTCTTACATTTGGTTTTCTAGCCATACTATACAATATATATAATTAATGCATGTTTTGCACGTGTGTGTGTGTTCTGTTTAAGTGGTGATGGTGGTTTCATCAAAATAATAGCTTATTTAACAGTATTGTGTCTCTAAACATTCATATTTATTTTGTTTATGGGCAGATTCGGTATCTAAAGACCCTGTAATAATCAAGGCAACATGGGAACTGTACTCTCAGTCTCCCCGAGCTACCGAAAGGCAGGCCTGTTTGATGAAATACCACCCCCTCTGGCACATTATACAGCTGTGCAGAACAGTAAAAATGCCAAGGACAAGGGCTTGAAGCGTCAGTCGCTCATCAATATCCTGCCATGGAAGCGCATCGTGGCAGCTTCTGCCAAGAGAAAAGGTTCTAAGAAGCTCTCCTCGGACAACAAACAAGAAGAAAACATCGTCACCACCAACAACAAAAAAAATCTGAAGAAGTCCCAGTCCTGTGCCAACCTCTCTGGCTTCACCCAGGAGCCGGCCGTGAGCTCCATTCCCACCTCCAAAACCACCGCCAATGTGGCCTCCACTGGGAAGAGGACCTCCATCACGGGATCAGTGGGCCAAGCGACCAACGCAGGCACACCCAAAAGAGTAATCGTGCAGGCTTCCACCAGCGAGCTCCTGAGAAGCCTGGGTGAGTTCCTGTGCCGACGCTGCTACCGACTGAAGCGCCTCTCCCCTGCCGACCCCATTCTGTGGCTGCGCAGCGTGGACCGCTCCCTTCTGCTGCAGGGCTGGCAGGACCAGGGCTTCATCACCCCGGCTAACGTGGTCTTCCTCTACATGCTTTGCCGTGAGGTCATTTCGGGTGAGGTGTCCAGTGAGCGTGAGCTACAGGCCGAGCTGCTCACTTGCCTTTACCTGTCCTACTCCTACATGGGAAATGAGATTTCATACCCGCTCAAGCCCTTCCTGGTGGAGACGGATAAGGATGCCTTCTGGAATCGCAGTCTGGCGATCATCAATCGCATGAGTAGCAAAATGCTCCAGCTTAACTCTGACCCGCACTACTTCACACAGGTTTTTGCTGACCTGAAAAACGAAAGTCAAATTGAGGAGGAGAGCCGGCTGCTTATAGGCCTGGATCGATAAGTAAGGCGCTTGTGCATAAACAGAAAAAGAATGTGCATGAAAAGTTTGTGCACAAAAAAAAAAAAAAGATTTTTTACAAAAACACTTTAGTGTCATTAGTATTAAAAAGCTCCAGAGCATAGTTTTGAAGCTTATTTGTAGCAATGAATGCGACTAGATAGGCCATTCTAAGAAATATACACACCACAAATAAAAACAATATAAGATTAATCATCCTCACCCCACCCAATAATAGATGAGTTAATCTCCCTTGCTCACTGATGGATTCACTGCAGTGAATGGGTGCCGTCAGAATGAGAATCCAAACAGCTGATAAAGACATCACAGTAATCGACAAGACTCCAGTAAATCAAATAATGCCTTGTGAAGTAAAAAGCTGTGTGTTTTTAATAAACAAATTCATCATTAAGAGTTTCATCTAAAATATGAGACCTCTATCTATGTTATTGCTTTCTCCAGTGTTCAAGAGAGGAATCAGGAGAGAAACGTGCACAAATAAAGCACCATTTACAAGCAAAAACTGTTCAAAACCATTCTAAACAAAGATTTTGGTGGATTTTCATGTGAGATTTTGAATCATTATGGACTCTCTGACAGCACCCATTCACCTCAAAGGATTTATTGCTGAGAAAGTGATGTAATGCTAAATTTCTCCAAATCTGTTTTGATGAACAAACAAATTCATCTACATCTTGGATAGTTTGAGGGTGAGTAAATGTTCAGCAGATTTTTATTTTTGACCGAACTATTCCTTTAAGATCTGACCAAGATGCAGGACGACACCTTGCCAACCAACAAGGTGTTCATTGACTGGTCATGTGGCGTTCCTGAGGTCAACAAACCAACTGCAGAATATACCGACCGTGCAGCATGTTGACCTTTCCAAGTGATTCCATCCATACACAAACATGAGCAGCAGTCTTTATGACTCCCAATAAAAAGTGGTTCTTGACTCACAGTAAAGACTGAACGGCATGAATTGAAAAGCTCAGCTTGTGCTGTATTCTTACAGCTTGCTGTGCTCACAACAGACTGAGTAGTTTGAAAACGAGAGCCAAGTTAGCAACACTTCAAAATTATACAAACCAAAGACTCTAGTTTGACCTTCTGCGATTTCTACATTCACATAAATCCTACACACTGATGAAGTGATATATATATGAGGACCATGAACTGCTGCTCTTGCATGGCATCACGTTTTCAACATGTTATGTTTGTTTGGCATATCTTAGTGGCCTTTAAAGAAGGTCTGGGTCTTAAACTGCTGCAGGTTCGAGGCCATTTGATGAGCTGGTCTGTCCAAACATACGTCAGTTGTTGTTGTTAATGACATTCTATATTAAGGAAATTTATTATGCTTTATGAGCTAAAATGATTCATAATTTGTGATGAAGAAATGACCGCACTGCTTCCAACTTTCACTTTGAAAAGGAGACTTGTTTTCCAAGTTGCGCTACCTATTGTCATCGTGAAAAGAACTGAAATGTCTAATAGGGAACAAACAAATGGAAAGGTGGATATTTGATGTATTTTCAACAGCAAGTACTGTATGTTCTTATACGGGTGTTAATGCATGCTTCTTTGACTGACCACACACTTTTTAAAAGATCTTTGTTTATGATTTGATGGTCACAATTTTTGTATGACGTTCTTTTGGACAGTGTTTCAAAAATAATGTGCCATAAAGACATAAAAGTTATAAAAGAAAGCTAGAAGTACACTAAGTTTTTGTAGCCTTCTCATTAGGAAAGGGATATTTTTGAAGGAACAAAGAAGAAGGGGCATTATAGAAAGACCTGAGTAGGAGATATACAATGTCACAAATATTTTGTTAAAAAAGAAAGGGAAAATTGCTTGTATTGTTAGAAAATTGTGATTGTTTTCAGTCCATTATAGGTCCAGAATACTATTTTCATAATTATGCATACATAAAAACAAATCCCTACAGTTATTTTAAATACAGGAAAGCCCTATATCAGATACAAGAAACTCTAAAAAAACATAATAGTGCGAGGGTCACATGCAAACTAAATAACCATTGTTATTTAAGTTAGAAAAGGGTTTGTTTACAGTTTTAAGTCAGCCTGTTAAAAGAAAGCACTTACTAAAATTATAAATGTTAATTTTGCCCAAAACACTCCTTTTTAGTCTTCTTTTTTCTGCAATTTAATGCACTCTCCCATATCTGAGATAGAGTATTAAACAATTTGAGAATGCAGTTGATTTGACACACATTGCAAACCAGTGTTAATAGTAGATTGGTTGCTGATGAGATGTCTTGAAGTGATGTAATCAGTAATCATCCTGAGAATGAGGTGCAGTCATTCTGTGAATGAGAGATTTTCATCAGCATTCTCTCGATACATTGCTCACTCACTATTCAAGCTTCAGCATGTGACACGAGGACAAGCGCAGTTTTTGTTAAAGGTGATGAACAGTGATGAAGGAGGGACTTTAAAGCAGTTCACAGGTATAATATTAACATTTGCAAAGGGGCGTTTGAATAGATTTTTGAGTCTTAAGAGGCCTCTATAGAAGTACAGTAGCTTTTCAATATGCAAATGACAAGATACTGATAAAATGTAAGATACAAAGATGAATTACCTGTAGCACACAAAAACTGATCAAATCAACTCAGATGGCAGGTCATCTGTGACCTGATTGCACTGTGTTTAGCAATATGCATATTCGAAGTTATAAAGATCAGTAACAAACAAAAGCTAACAGACCACAGTATTTATACCCATTTATTTCATTACATACAATCTTTTCTAAGTTTTTTTTTTTTTCAGTTGATGTATGGGATCATGTAGACACAAGGCTATTTACATATTTCTGATCATTTGCTGATAATGCATTTACATTTATCCCATATTTTGTGTCTGGCCTCATTCTGATAAAACATTCTGATGGTGCTATTAATGCAGAAATCACATTTTACCCATAACAAGTCCTTACTCATTGGTTAGCTGAATGTAGTTAAGTTTTGTACATAGGGCAAAAAGACTGTACATGCATTGATGCTACAACAACAATGGCTCCATTGGTAGAACGGGATACTGGATGTGATGATAACGGACCATAACAGATTGGGGTGGAGAAAGGCCATTAATTACAGCAACTTTGTTCTTGTCATCGATAATGAAAGAGGCAAAATTGTGTTATTATGTTTTATACAATTTTTGTGGTTGATGTAAAATTCTTCAACAGAAAAAAAAACTGTATAGCAACAAAAGACTGAAATATGGTTTTCTCTTTTTTTTATGTTTCACGTTGTGTGAACTTTGTTGAACAAAACAAAACAAAAATGATATGTAACTAATATATTTAAATAAGCAATCTGTTACAGTATATGGGTGTGTATGAATGTGAGTTTGTGCAATGACTTTGGTCAACTCTTCTATCTACTTTATATAAAAATCTGCATTTGCAAGCAAAAACATTGATTATGTGTCTTGTTTTTTAATTCTATGTTGCATACATATGGCTTACTATATACTTTTGCATCTCACACACATTTTTTTTTTTTTTACAATTTTTAACAAATAGCTTAGCCTACTGCTTGATATATTTGAAGAACAGAATTTCATTTTGAATATTTTTGTAAATATCCCCCCCCCTCTCTCTTTTTATATATATATATATATATATATATATATATATATATATATATATATATATATATATATATATTCATTATCTTTGTGTTAATTCAATGACCATACACGTATAAGACATAAGCACAGACACTTCATTGACTAGTAATGAGGGGCAACTGCAGTGTTACGTAACGCAATAGGGTACACATCACATTGCGACACACTGCCATCTGCTGGAGAACATTTCACAGATTGAGTGAAGAGGATTTTCATATCAGTAAAATATGTATTTTTGTGTGTATGTGTGGGGTGATGCTTTCAGCACCGCCTCCGTTCTGCTGCCTGTCCTCTTTCTCCCGTTAGAAATGAAGCAGGAATTCGCGGTTATTGCAGATGTAAAACAGCCTTAAATGTGTTCCAGTCACTTAAATACTGCCTAATTTGCAATGTTCCGAGTGTCCTGTGGCTTACCTGTAAGCTTCAAACGCTATTGGCACACAGTGAGGACGAGTTAATGGTGCCACCACAAAATTATTAGGCCTACTGTTAACAAACAGGTTTCCCGGAGGAAGAAAGCTTCCCTGCCTGTCACTGGTCTGCAAACAGATAGCCCCGCCCCAGAGTGTTGCAGTGTTGTTATTGTTAACTAAAATTTAACTGTTAAATTCGATTTTTTTTTTTTTTTTTGGAAATTGAAATACAGCTAAACTAAAATATAAATAATATATATGAAAACTTAAAATCTAAACGAAAATTAGAAATAATACATTGTCAATGAACTGAAATAAGGAAAAGATTAAGTACTAAAATTACCAGAACTAATATAAATAAACATAGGTCAAAGCTATGTAGCTATATATATATAGTGTAAATTATGTTCATAGTTCTATAGTGTACATATATATATATATATATGTTCATAGTTCTATAGTGTACAATATATATATAGTGTAAATTATGTTCATAGTTCTATAGTGTACATACACTTTTACACAATCCATCTGTAGTATGTTCATAGTACACCTATCTGTATATCATGCTGATAGTATTTAAAATCTGTAAATTATGTCCATAATACTTATCTGTATAGTTATTGTACATATTGTAGACCTTGTACATTCTGTACTTACTGCTTATTGCTCTTCTGGTTAGACACTCACAACAAATCTTTAACCTAATCTAATCTAATATATATATATATGTATATGTATGTATATATATATGTATATGTATATACAGTACAGGTCAAAAGTTTGGAAACATTACTATTTTTATATATATATATATAGTAAAATATAAAAATCAAAATATATATATATATAAGATTTTAAAAAATGACAAAGCAAATAACCAAATCACTAAAACTCAAAATAAAACTAAAATAAAAAAAAGTAAAATATAAAAATCAAAGCTAATTTAAAAAATATAAGGATAGTATAAATAATGATAAAACTGTCATCCAAAGCAGTTATTCAAATAACACAAGTAACACTTGTATCCAAATTACACTGGCTAGATATCAGTGATCTCTTAAAATTCAGTTATATTCTGAATTTGTCTCTCGAAACTTAAAATTTCTCTTTATTGTGATTTCAGATAACTTATGGTTGCACACAATGTCAAAAACAATAATACATTAATAAAGATTAACAAAGAAACTATTAAAGAAATATTATCAAGGGTCAGAATTCAGATTCACAGAGAAATATTGATTTCAGTTCACATTCATTTATTGACATCATTGTTCTTACCATATATCAGCTATCACTATCCAAATGTCAGTAGTCATAAAGTGTGTGTATAAGCATGCAAGCTACATTATGAAATACTTTCTTAATGTGGCTTGCATGCTTATACACACACTTTATGACAGGTTGACCAAGTCTCTGTAAGCAGAATGCCCATTTAAAATCTAAGAGCATGGGCACTGTAAGCCAGCTGTTAAAACAACCAGCTGTTCCTCAATATTCCTACCATGTGCACTCTGCAGAACACAGATGGAGCTGCAGCCACATCAAAGAGACGCAAAACAGACTGTCACAGAGCAATAACTGTCACAGCAGACACAGCACAGCCACTACACCGGGGATATGGGAGACTCATTCTATTGAAAGCAGAAAAAAAAGTGTCTACATGTGGTAACTGCATTTTATTAGGCAATAAAAATCATGTTTATATAATATGGATGTGTTGACCCGTTTCTGTATAATGCATTGAGTGGCCAGCAGGTGGCACTCAAACTGCACGTGTTCAGCAGCGGTGGCCTCAAATGGATGAGTTCATATAAATCTGCATTTTTTTCCTCACACTTACAGACATGATACGCCTAAAATAATCAGAAATGACTTAACATATCTTTGCTAGACTATAATATAACTGTATAATAACATATAATGAACCTTCATTGTCAAATCTGACCAGGGCCGTGCACGGACATTTTGAAGGGCAGTGGCCCAAACCAGAAAAAGGGGCACAAGGAGGGTGGGTGCTTGTTAAAACAAATGATCCAGTTGTTACAAATATACAATTAAAAGAGAAGACAGCACACTCCGTAATATTTGATTTTATTGCAGATGTTTTGATAAGAGTGGGCTCTCCCTCACTCTCTGAGCCTGCTTCTGTCTCATCTTCAATGGAAGTAGGGGCGAGTGGGGTAAATTGAGCCAGTGGGTAAGTTGACCCACCACCTGCATCTTGGGAACTGTACACTTTTACTGTCATGTGACAATGTATTTTGGAACCACCCATCATTTCTGCAGGCTGTGAAAAGGAGAAACACACTGGGGGAATGGAAGGCACCACGGTTGAGCCAGGGTTTGAAGATCAGTGTGGTCTGGGTGGGAATTGTGCTATAATAACCCCACTCATTATATACACTAAACACTTTAAAAGAGACAGATATGTAGATATTTGTGACAGATGTTTTCTCTGTTTTGAAGGAATGAACATTGTTAAGTGATATCACATTGCACCGTTACTTTAGTTTAGGGGTATATCATTTTATCAGTTGTTTATTATTTATTCAGCAATACATTGGCCTATTACTGTTATAGTTTTTATTAATAACCATTGCTATATAGATGATAACTTTGTCTAGTGCCCTTATGAATATTGTTGGCAGGACTGTGTGAAAATGTAACTACAATATGAAACAGCATAGACGTAACATACTTGTTCCACAGATCTCTGCACTACTGTTATATGCTACTGTTTTATCATGATGTGTGTGCTTTTTGTTTTTGTTTGTTTTTTTTTTTGTTTGTTTTTTTTGCATTTGCTTTACCATATGTGGTCTCCTGTCAGCAATAGCATGTCTGTGGGCTCTTTTGATTTCTATCAGTTTCAGTTCTGGCAGTGTTGCCAGATATTGCTATGAAAACAAATAAAAAATAAATAAACAAAAAAAAATTTATATAAAATATCTTTCCACCTGTAGTCACTAATGCCCAACAAACTCTCTGTTTAGTCTGTTCTTAGGAAGGCTACAACTTTGGTGTTTAACATATTGTTTCAGAAATGCAAACAATTAAATATTGAATTTTTTGTTGTTAAAGTTAACTTCAAGAAAAGAAATATGACTGTCTGTGAAAGGAAAAATTAAATTAATTTTTAAATTATTATTTATTTCACATGGGTTTGAATCAGATTCAGTCAGATGGTGCATCTTACCCACTGACTCGACTCGGGTCAACTCACCCCAAACCCGGGGCAAACTGAGCCATGGGAACACTTTTTTATAAGAAGCCATATTTTTAGAATAGATACATTCTGATCATTCAAAATGATAAGAATACTTTCATTTGTATATGATAGATGCTGTCATTGTTCTTTTGCATCATTTTCCCTTATCTTGAGTACCACAATAGTAAAAAGAGACTAATCTTACCCCACTCTCCCCTGTAAGTATTAGACATGTAATTTAACATTTTACAGCATAAATCTATATTATATACTAATAAACAACTAATTTAGAACATTTATACTTTATTTGTAACTATTTATAGGCCTACTATTAATTTGGTTTTAATAAAGTCTTAAGTCGCTGGGGTATATTTGTAGCAATAGCCAAAAAAAAAAAACATTGTATGGGTCAAAATGATCGATTCTTCTTTTATGCCAAAAATCATTGGGATATTAAGTAAAGATCATGTTTCATGAAGATATTTTGTAAATTTCCTACTGTAAATATCTAAAAACTTCATTTTTGATTAGTAATATGCATTGCTAAGAATTCATTTGCACAACTTCAAAAGAGATTTTCTCAATATTTGATTTTTTTGCAAATAGTTGTATCTCGGCCAAATATTGTCCAATCCTAATAAACCATACATCAATGGAAAGCTTATTTATTTAGAACATATGTGTTATAGATTATTAGTGATTATAATGGGAAATTTACTTAAATGGTCCATGGTCATGGTTGTGGTCCATGATGATGTGTGTTGTGTTGATCTCATTCCCATTATGAACTGCTCGTCCATTTTTGAATTCTGAGGACCACAATGGAAATAAGCCTATGGCTTTTTTGTGTATTTTATCCTCGACAGTTGTTTTTTAAAGATGTGTATGAATTGGTCTTTTGGGCTTGTTTTTACTTGTTTTAAATATATTATCAAATAAATCAAATCAAAAAAAAAAAAGTCACATATGTGTTATAGATTTAAAATTTACTTAATTACAAGAATTAAAGTGTGACAAACTGCTAAATATTATATAAGATGATTTACCAGCTGGCTTGCTGTAGCTTTGTTTTCATGTTTGCAATGTTGAACTGCCTTTAGCAGCCTCCCTTCGCTCTTTCTCTCACTGTCTTCTTTTTTGTGAAGGCATTTTTCTTGTCTACAAAGCATGCCAACAACAGCAAATTTGGTGTAATCTATATTAGATCTAATGGGGTACAATAATTTGATTAGACATTCCAATTCTAAAAACAGGAATATTTCATACAAGTTGTTAACACTTTTAGAAGGCCGAGTCATTACAGACAAAAACAAAAACAAACAAACTACCAACTAATTACTAATTCAGTGGATCAACCACAGACTAAAGTGGATCGGAATGCATCTACCTTGTAATGCAACAAGCTTCTGGGACTGTGGTCTTCACTCTCCAGGGAGCGGCACACAGATTGTGAGTGAGGCTGCGGAGCGGACGGGAAACACGGAGAAGATAAGCGGAATCAGTGGATCTTTAGCGGAGCAGTGACAGACAGCTTTGAGCTGGATTGATGAGAGGGGCACCTCAGCCGATGGGGGCAAAGGGGCAGTGGCTCTAGTTACCAGGCCACCCCCCTGTGCACAGCCCTGAATCTGACTCAGTCTAACATTTGACGACACTGCAATTACATTTAAACTGCATCTGTCAGTTTGTCAGTGAGACAAATACAGTCTCTTAAAAGATGAAAGTCTGTTCATTTGTTGCATGTAGGGGGTGCTTTTGGAGAGATTTATGGAAAAGCCGAACCCTCATAATGAAAGAATATTACTCATTACTCAATGCTGTAGTCACTTTTGAATTATTGAACCGATAAATTACTGGCAAAAAATGTATGTCGCTGCAGAAGACTTTAGGGCTCAGTAATATTGTTTGTAGCCTAATTAACATTTTCTAATTATTCTGTCCTGATTATTCTGGTAATATCTCCAAAACAACTTGGTTTATTAAAATTAACATGCTAACGCTTGGTATAACTGTCCTTTTTCAGCCATGACTTTTAAACACACAAAACAAAATTACAAATTCACCAGCCTGTCAACACAGTTATCCAACAGCAGTAGATTATCAAGAGGGATGGGGTGTAAAGATGAAAATGAGGGAGTCATTTTCACAGTACAATCTAATTCAGGCTGTGGTCTGTTCCTCTGAGTTCTCACAGTTGTTTATTCAACTTTGCATGACAGTAATTTAGAGATAGACTGAGATCGATATCAGAAAACCTTGGATGTGACACACTCTGTCTGCGCTTTTACCTGCAGACAAACAGCATCTTTTATATACTCAAGTTGTAACTTTGATTTTCTTTTCTTTCTGCCAGAATGATGAAATGTTAAAACATCACTGAAAGTAGGCTACATTAAGTCATGGCGAAGTTTAATTGTATTGTCATTTAAGAAATGACAAACTTAATTCATCAAACATTTATGAGAATGCCATATAAATCTTTTGCTTTATTCTGATGCAATTGCTTGGCCTAGCACACTCTGAATGAGTCCTGTCTAAATCTGGTTATTTTTGTATTTATTAAGATATAATGTGTTTTCATACTGGGGTTCACAATTTTATGGCCTACTGTTATATGAGTTTCTTCTCCTTAAATTAACCCTTAGAAGACAAAATCATGAAAACAAAGAAACACTACAATAAACAAAAGCCTGACACATGGCCATGTGCTCAAAGCTAATGTGTTCAAAGTACTTCTCTTATAAAATAAAATAAGCAGTAGTACATTATCAATTTTCTTTCAAACTCAAATATTGTACTGTATATTAGCCTATAGTCACACTAAATGAAGGATTTTGAATAAAGTGTTTCTTATGTACTAGCTCTGCATTTATCTCAACATGGCAACTAAAACATTTTGGAAAAGCAGATACAGTATCTGTTATTTACACTTGAGACCAGACCAGACTTTCAAAATATCAGAACATATCTGGCATGTACAAAAACATGTTGGCAACTGCTATGCAATCTCGCATGTTGGGACAAGTGAGTAAATCAAGCAGCCTTTACACGGCATGTTCTGATTCTAATCACTGACTGTGTATCCTTAGGACACCTATAAAGGATGAAAAACCTCACAGCCTAATTGCTGTGTGTCAACATGGCAAGCGTGATTTCACCAAGTACAACATGTTCAATCAACCCGTCAGAATTTACATATAACTGTTTTAGGCTTACAACCAGAGTTAGTTGCTTCTACACCCTTAGAAGCTATCGTGTGAAACAGACTGAACGGCGACTTCAAAACCGCTGTATAAGCATATGATGAGCAAACTATAGCTCTCGGCTGAATAAAAAAAGCTGGTGTCACACAAGTAACCTAAAGTTTTGATGGACGATGATTGTAATCTATGTAAAGATGATTGCACTGACATACAGGATCGTGCATTAGGCGTGCGTTATGTCCGTTATAATTGACTCACAAACAAACCGTGTATATGTGTGCTCTCAGCACACTGATCACTATAACATCATATTTCTGCTTGAACACAGATAAGTATATTCATGTAGTTGAATACAGCGAGTGTTTTGTAATGTATTCTCGCGTGTTTTGGAGAAGTTTGTGAGGAGGATCAGTGGTGTTTATGTACATATGGACATAAGATGCTCCAAACAGCTTGTTCTGACAGAGGAACTGTTCACTGTGGCATCGAGCTGCCATCAGATCGCTGAGTTCAGAATGGTTTCATTTTTCATTTGTATTTTGGTGTGTTTAGTGATTCTGAATGGATCCGTGTAGTAGGCTGGCAATTGGACGTAGAACCCTGATGAGCTGCGCCTTGTCAAGCTGGCAATTGGACGTAGAACCCTGATGAGCTGCGCCTTGTTTATGAGCAGAGGAACGCACACGCATGCATCGTGGTACTGTTATGAACACGCATTGAAGTCTGACACAGAAGAGAAGAAATTGTTGAAAAAAGTCTTTTTTTTTCTTTGTACACAAAAAGTATTCATGTAGCTTCATAAAACTATGGTTGAACCACTAATGTCACATGGACTTCAATGATGTCATTACTACAGGGGCAGAAAAACACAAAACCCAATTTCAAAAAATATTTACCACAAAAATTCTAATTTCAAATATTATTTACGACAAATAGTATGCTGATGCAGCACATTACTGTAATATTGGCTGAAAGTACCCATCACTAGGTGCAGTATCTGGCTTAGATAGAACCTAGCTACCATATTCTTAAAGGGCACCTATTATGCTCCTTTTTACAAGATGTAATATTGGTCTTGGGTGTCCTCAGAATGTGTCTGTGAAGTTTCAGTCCAAAATACCCAACAGATAATTTATTATAACAGCTGGACAATGTCATTTTTGGGGTGTGTCTAAAAAAGAGCTGTTTTGGAGTGTGTTGCTTTAAATGCAAATGAGCTGCATATTCCCGCACCGTCTCCAGAAGAGGGCATCACGTATATGTCTCTCTGCACTGCATATCTACAGCAATAAACAGCAACATAACTGAGAGTGAGAGAACTATGTTTAGCCGTACATATGGGAAGCCAAATGCACTGAAAGAGGGACGAAACAGAGCAATGTTACAGAGCTCGCGATCCTGCACGGCATCGGCACGGCACAATGGACTGAGCCGCACAAACTAATCTCACAAGCGCGGTGCTGATCAGTTAAAAATACTTAATGTACACACACAAATATGCTAAGCACTATAACGACATGACATTCACAAAGAAGTCAGGAGTGATACACATATTTAGGTAGATTTTGAGGCGCATTACCTTGAAAAATGAAAGTAATCCACAGTATCCTCAGCAGCTCAGATGTTGGGAGAAAATGAAGACTCTTATGTTCAGTCTTACATCCAAACACAGAGTATCGGGATTGCTTGCTAGGCATTGTTGACATTAAAGTTGCTCGAGCGTGGAGAAAATGGAGGACAGCGAACAACCTCTAAGGGGGGAAACAATCGCAATGCAGGACTGTCAATCAACCCCCGTGGCCCCACCCTATGCAATGTGACGTCACACTGCATAAGAATCAAAACGGCAGGCCTAGTGAGACTGACTTGGTTTAAAGGGGATTAAAAATGAGGAGTGGGTGGATTTTTATCATTGTAGGGTGGATGTGTTCACACACTGCCAACACACATTTATGTCCAAACACCATCTAAAAGTGGATTTTGCATAATAGGTGCCCTTTAACTATTTTACGAGGTGCCGATTTAAATTTGTACAATGTGAATCATACAAAAATATATGCTTTTTAGAGGTCCAAGCCCTAAACTGTCAATGGGGTGTAAGCAGATTATACAAACATGTACAAATTAGATTGTATGAATGTATATGAACAAGCCACCAATTCGCCAAAATGTAAAATAGTTTATGTTGGGAATTTTCAGCTCATGCAGACATCTAATAATTTACTGATCGTAGATTAAGATTACACATGATATCATGATGATGTGAATGTGGTAAATGATCAGTTTAACCTTTGAGATATATAAGTTCCCAAGAAGTTTTATATACCAGAGATTTTCTGAGGTTTGGAGATCCTCAGGGATGCACAAAGGGGGTTTGTGGAAAATTTGGAAAAAAACATTACTGTAATTTCATTTAAATGTCACTTTCTTATTAAGATTAATCACCATAATTGTATTTTTTTATATATATATATATATATATATATATATATATATATATATATATATATATATATATATATATATATATATATAAAACTATAATTATATTTTAATTTTTAATTATATTTTTAACTTTATTTTTAAACTATATTTTAGGCTATAAAAATAACAAAATTGGTAAATAAAATAAATAAATGTTAGGCTATCTCTCCTTCCTCCAAATGTGCAAATAGTTTTTAGGAGATTAATAATTTTTGTTTTTAGTATGATGAAAATATAAAAGCTAATTATTTAATTAAAAAAAAAACATGTTGTCTTTTTACAGTATTATAAAGTTTTTCCTCACAGTACAAATGTAGGTTATTTTATCCATGACAATATACTGCTTCAAGAAAGCCTCCCTCAGGGGACCATATTAAAAAAAGTTTGAGAAGCCCTTTTGTAGACATTATAACAGAATGCAAGCGAGTGAGTGTGTGCTAGCATGTGCAAGTCCGTCCTCTATCAAGGTGCCCTCGCTCGCTCTCTGTATTTTAATGCCCTCCAGTCAGGTTTTCTCCGATGACTCGCGCGAACCCCGGAAGAAAGAATGACGAATACGAGCAATCAGTACACAGCGTCTGACAAATCCGCTCCTGTTCAGACCCTGGCGGACTCATCTTCCTCCGCTCTCTGTTTCTGTCTCGCCTAACAAAAACACTGGAGTGAAAAATGAATGAATTTAACCGGCAAAGTCTCAGTAAAAACACGGTTGTCTTGGTGCTTGTGATGAGCGCCGCTTGCTGCTGTCAAGCGTTCAACTTGGATGTGAGGTCTCCATGCGTCAAAGAGGGAAAAACAGCTGGCAGTTTTTTTGGACTTTCTGTTGCACTACACGAGCAGGTTGTAGGAGAGAAAAGACACCTGTAAGTATATATTTTTAAATGTATTATTATTATTATCTCACCCCAGGTGAAATCATGAGAAGGTCAAAATCTTCTGACGTTAGTGCACCTGTTGGTCGTTTTATCTCTGCATTAACGATGTTTTATAATGCAGTTACTTTTTATATGGTTCAGTGACGCCTATTTTTAGTCCTTTTTTGTGCAAGAATACATCACAAATGCAATGCATATTACCTGAATGCATGTTTTTCTATGATGAGCACATTGTCATTTTTTGAATTGAAAGTCATTTTTATGTTTTTTATAAGTTTAAAGTACTTACAACTAACTTACAACTTACAACTAACAAGTAATATTACTTAGTAGTAATGAATTAACCTGACTTTATAGAGTATGAGGATCGGCTGTTATCATCACACTGGTTCCCTCCACAAAAAGCCAATAGGATTTTTCCAAAGGCTTCTGGATTATGCAAAAAATAAGCTCTGTGTTCATTCATAGGCCTACTTCATGAAAATTACACGTTTTGTCCATCAAGATAATCTTCACAAAATAATATAACCTTTATGAATTTTGAAGCCTAAATAAAGGCGCCAGAACTTAAAAGCTAAACTTAGGCTATAAACCAACTACAGCACCACAGTCTCTCGCCTTCAGCGTCACCACCATCACACTTCCCACAACCTTTTCAAACGTATTTTCAGTGAAAAGGTTTTAGTCTGTATATGAATTTTAATCCATGCTACGTTAACCTTTTCATATAAACTGGAATAAATACAAAACTAAAGCCAAACTAAAACTGAAATGAGACATTAGTAATAAAAAGTATAGTGAATAAATTAAATAATCATCACTAAACGCATATGAAAGCACATATTTCTGTACATTTCGAAATAAGGTGCATTAAAAGGGAATAAATCTTTGATTAATCTGAATATTTTAATTAAAAACGTGTCTCCACGCACTATTCAGTTAAAATCTATTAAATAACAGCAGATTTTTGAGCAAGTTTTTGGATATGGTAAGATTAAACTTATTTTAGTGAATAACGTACCACATTTCAGTTAATGTTTTGTTAGGGTGGTTAAGTTACACAAAATGTTATTTTATCCTTGCTTCTAGAAAATCCTCAATCTGTATGTTTTCTAACAGCTTCATGTGGCCGTAAACATTTAATTTTAACGTTGCTTTAAGCACTATGCATTGTTAAAGGGGTCATATGATGCTTTTTTAAAGATCATTATTTTGTGTATTTGGTGTAATAGAATATGTTGACATGATTTAATGTTCAAAAAATACATTATTTTTCAAATACAGTACATTATTGTAGGACCTCTATGCCCTGCCTCTCTCAAACGTCGTTTTCTACAAAGTCCCTCCTTCTGACAAGCGCAGTCTGCTCTGATTGGCCAACTGACCCAGTGCATTGTGATTGGCCGAGGACCACACCCCTTGCCATAATCGCGAGCTTCATCTTTCAAAATAAAAGACAGTTAATAATGTCCTTAGTTTTACCATCACTTCAAGCCCGACAGACACAGTGATGAAGCTCGTATGTGTTTGCAGTACACAAGCCACGGACGGTTAAGACAGCTGACTCCGCTGTGTAACCCTGTCTCTTTCTTTCTCTCTCATTTGAACAGTCTCTTCGCATTTGAACAGTCAACAGCAAACACTTAAACTAATAACAAAACATACTTACAGCAGCTGATTCAGAAGCGCCAGATTGTCGTAGCGAAGTCAGAATCACCTCCTCTCCTAGGTTCACAACACGGTCGTCCATAAAATGCATTGCTGTTCTGTTGTAAGTAATCTTAAAGATTTCTAAATGGATCTACTTTCGAAAGGCCAAATAAAGTGCTTTTGCTTTCGCCAAGATACTGAAACCACGCCTTCTTACCAGTGTTGCCAACTTCTTTCAATGGAAAGTAGCTAAAACCAGTTTGAAAAGTCGCTAAATGTCGCTAGATTACATACGCTAACTAGCATACAATCTGATGAAATCAAAAACACATAAGATAAAACAAGATTCAAGACAAAGACAATTCCTGAGCTGTGATTGTGGCTATATTTGCATGCAAAATTAGAGAAGCAACATAATATCTGTTTTAACTGAAAGCACTGCTCCTCTTAACCTCTCGCTGAACAGAGCAGAAGCAGAGAAAGAGGTGCGCGCGCTGGGAAAGCAAGATCTTGTGCTCATGCGACAGTAAAAGTGAGTAATAGAGACTCGCTAAGGTGGGTCTGAAAAGTTGGCAACATTGCTTCTTACTTTGCTTGAACATTTGGGCGGCATTTCGCAAATATTTCCACATAGTGACGTAGACGTGGGGGCGTGTTTGAATGAGCCTTTTTAGGGGGGTGTGGCAGAGTCTTAACTTTGATGAAGAATATCTCTTTTCTGTTTGAGACTTTAGTTTTTGCAACTTTACAGATCTTCTTCATGCACCAAGAGCTTGTAACATTCCAAAGAGAAAGCAAAAATTTAAATCGCATCATATGACCCCTTTAAAGTTTAAATTTTCACCACGACTAAGCCAGTAAATGTGGTGTTTACATGAATAATCATATGAGTTCACCTTATGGTCTGAACCCAGAGTCTCCGCTGGAATACATCAGTAGGAAAGCAATAAAACGAGCATCTTCCATCTGAAGACTTGCGTTGCATTTCGGGGCAAAGCAAAAAAAAAAACATTGTCGAACAACAATATAAAATACGGTAAACTATTAATTGGTTATTCTAAAATTAATTGTAGTAGAAATTATACTACAATTGGAAAATACTGTAAATTGATAAACTGTTCAGCGTGATGACGTTTAATTCTTCCGACAGCATCTGTAGTCCCATTTATCAACTTGTTAGCAGCCATTTTTTAAGAAACTTAAAAAAAATTTAAACTCAGTTTTAAAAAATCAAGAGTGGGGTGTAACTGGTGTGTTTTATGTCGTAGAATAAAACATGAAAGTGTCTTGAGCTTATGTGAACCACAGACCTTATTTTAGGGGTTAGGGTTAGGGGTTTAACCAAACTCCTATTCGAAAAACCCACTGACTCCGTGACGATGGCACCGGAAGTGCTAAAATACTAACTCGCTTCTGGGTTTTTGCCTACAAAGTAACATCATAGTTCCACCACTCTATTCACTTGTTAAGTCTGACGTCACGTGTCACCTCTTCCGTGTCCAAACGCTCTATCAGATACCACGAGAAAACAGCAAAAGGTGCTAATATACACTCACAATGTGATATAATACTACCAAAAAATTGATAGTCCTAACCTTTAACTCCATACCGAAATCCTAGATAATCAGACAATGAAAATTTTAATAAAAATAAATAAATATAAAAATTATTTGTGTTTGGGACGCTGTGAGCATGGATACTGTAGTGTACACCGTAAGTTTGAAAACGTTTAGCTTAAATGTTTAATATAAATAAACAGTGCTCATAAACGACTGCTGAGGCAGTATTCTCAAGTGAAGCGAGTTGAGGCTTGGACCCGGAAACAGTGCCTCTTACGTCACCACTTAACAACCGAATTAGGCCACACAATAATGGCATATTATTACTACTACAGTGTAAGCTGCACACCTTTTTTTTTTTTTTTCTTGTGACTTTGTGATATAAAGATATGAATTTGTGATATAAATTTGTCATTGTTCATCATGTCTGAATGTTTTGGTTGAAATTTTTGAAATGCTTTCATCACTTTCTTGTTTCTGTTTTTGTGGCAATGAATTAACTTGATTAACTCAGGTAAATGATTAACGTGAAAGCTCCATTTCACAAG
This sequence comes from Cyprinus carpio, assembly GCF_018340385.1. Classification (NCBI taxonomy): domain Eukaryota; kingdom Metazoa; phylum Chordata; class Actinopteri; order Cypriniformes; family Cyprinidae; genus Cyprinus; species Cyprinus carpio. The sequence continues at coordinate 16,676,273 of NC_056599.1, read as the reverse complement.
AGGATATGAGACAGTGATAAGGCCGCCCATTACTGTGACTTAGGGCTGGGCAGGTCATGTACCCGCTTGTCTAATGTTTTATAACCATTATGGTTGCTACAACAAATGTCGCCACCTTTGTTCTCAAATTCCTTTGCTCAGATTGTGAGATTTAATACCAAAAGTGACGAATAAAAGTCCAGCTGACCAAAAAGTCAGGAACAACAGTTGTAAAATGGGCATAGAAAATAAATAAACAAAGCACAATAACTAATGTTGCTTAAGGCCTTCTGAACTGTACACACTGACCACCTACCCCCTGCTGCAGTGAAATATCTCTATAAACCAACTGATCATTTACAATAGTCTGCAAGTTCTTCTGAGACCCATTTGCTCATGACTGAAGCAGTAGATTTTGCTTTGTAGTTCACTTATTTATGATTCTCACTAAATGAATTGGAGCTTATGAGTGCCGTGAGACCTGTACCACCAGCCTCAAAAGGCAAAAACTAGTACAAAGTAAGTCACTGGTATGCAAGAAGACTGAGCTCAACAACATCATATTATCTGCCATCTAACACCTATATTTTATAGTGGGACATAAAATCTTTTTCACAGGATCCTCAGTGTTAGCAGTAGAAAAAACATAAACTTTGCAGAAAACTGTGAGTGTGCAGTGCACGATAGCGCAGGTAGATACTGGTTTGCACACGATGCTTTTTTCATCTTCCCAGGAAATTACAATTCCACAGATTTCACAATGAAAGCCAGCCGTGTAACTGCATTGACTCACGCAGGTTGTTTTCTTTGATTACGGATGGATATTTCACAACATACAGCCCATCTTTAATTGAAGAAATAGCATTTGAGCATATAACCAATAAATATGACCATAACAGTGGAAAATAACAATTTGCAGTTTGTTTTCTGAGCGCTCAGGCAAAATACTTGGTGCTTTGTGGCTTTTATTCAAAACTGAGGTACTGCTGAAGCATGTTAATTGTTGACAGCTATACGGTGCCATAATAGAACACCCTGACTTTTCAATGCAGCCGTCAGCATATGATGGAGCCACAAGGTAGCATTTTATAAACATGTTAAAAACACATTACAGCCTTATATATGTATAAAGGCCTAAAGCTATATACACAATGAAACCACTAATCTGTCTATGACATGTTTCATGTGTCATTTCTGCAAGCACAATGGAGATAATGAAATTGTATTTGATTTGATTTGATAATGCTTTGATTTGACCGTATTGGACACACTGCAGGCATAGAATGAATGAGGTATACATAAAGCAGACTAAATGAATCATAAGACATGTCTCTTCATTGTTAACAGATGTAGGAAACTATACCACAAGATAGCAGTGGTGTCTGGTCAGGCCCATTTCTCTTTGGGGCCTGTGAATGCTATGCTCTCAAAAACAGTGTGGTGTAAATGTTTGCTGTTTGTCATATTTAATGCAACTAAGTTCAAACAAAGGAAAAACAGATTCAGTGTTTGCGTCTGCCCTTGTGATTGTGCTAGAGGGGTCATCCCAAGCTAATAAGAGACTGTCTGTGTTGTTAAATACATTTTCTGGTGACTTCCTGAAACTGGCTAGACATTCATCATATATTCAAAAACATAAAAAAATGACTCATAAGCACATAAGTAAAACCTTTACATACTAATCTTCTTGTCTAAGCCATAAAGGACTGGCTCAGTAGCCCACAAGGACATCCTGTGTTTCTGTGACTTGATCTTTGGTCATCTCTCTCACACTTTTACAGACTAATAACCTGTTTTCTTCCTGTGATGGCAATAGTTAGATCTGCAGAAGTGGTTCTTTAGTGCTGCTGACGTGCTGAAGGTTCTCAGATTCTCATGACCACAGACAACTTCTCATCATACTTAAGTTCTCTGCAAAGCCGCAAGCTGAAATTCTCACAACTGAGATCCAGTAACCGGCTGAACAACTGCAGCAAATGTTTAAAGCCTATGTGGTGATGATGTGAGAAAATACATAGTCAGTGTGGGTGGTGCACAGTGCCTTTTTTTGCGTCGGCACTTTCATGTTGCTTAGTTTTCTGTTTACTGTGTTTTTTTTTTGTAACAGTATCTGCAAATTTACAACGCTGAAAGTTCAGTGCAAACGAAGATATCATCTTTTAAAATTATGGCAGTGTACAAAAATGTGCCTACAAAAATGGCTCGTAGGGACTACAGCGAGTTACCTCCCAGGTTTGTGACATCACAAACCCTGACAAACCCCGCCCCTGGAAAATGCAACAAAGGGGGCGGGGCCATATTGCGCTGCTTTGGAAAAGAGGAAGAGTTGTTGCCATGCCTTTCAAACTAAGGGTGCACAAAAAAATATATTTATATATGAATCGTGAATCTGTCTTCTAACGATTCTAATGGATTCACAAGTTTCAAAATCAATGTTCTAAAATGTTCTTAATTCTGTTCCTCGTGTCCCCTGCTCTGCACACACTCTGCTCTGCATCTCTCTCTCTCACCTGGTCTTCAGCTCATCAGCTCCTATAAACTGTTCCAATTATACACTTTATGTGTATAGACAGATGTGTTTTTCATATAGCTATGAGAAGCATTAAACATGAACAAGCATGCGGTTGCTGTGTTGCATTACAGCTTTAATCAGGATAAAATGGTATATTCAAAGCTAACATAAGCAGCAGAATTTACAAATAATAGCATATCTAAATGTATGAGACAACAACAAACAAAAAACATAACATTAAAAGCCACGTGCTTGCACTGGTTCTGCGCGATCCTCTTCACTAATATCCTCTGGGTCTCAATTGGCTCAAATTGTTAAGCGATATTAATGACACCATTGTTTACACTACAACATTGGAGCACATTCTGAGGTGAGGGGCGTGATGTTTAGATGCACACTAGAGGCAGTTTAGCCAATCACAACCAATCTGAACCCATTGCGTATTTCTGAGGGAGGGGCTTCATGAAAACAGGAAATCATTGGAGCCTTCAAGGGACAGAGCAGTTTAGAATAAAGGTAAATTATGTGAAAAATAATGCATTTTTTTAGCAAAGCATTAACACATGTTAGACTGCACCCCATAGACCAGTGGTTTTCAAACCGGTCCTGTGAGCACCCCCAGCACTGCACATTTTTTGTGTCTCCCTTACCTATCACACCTGATTCAACTAATCAGCTCATTAGTAAAGACTGCAAGACCTGAAATGTGTGTTAGATATAGGGAGACATACAAAATATGAGGTGCTAGGGGTGCTTGCAGGACCGGTTTGAAAACCACTGCCATAAACACAATCAAGCCTAGGAGAAAAAAAAAAATGCCAACCACCCCTTTAAAAATAAGTGTGAAGTACCATAAACTGAATCCTACCTGTGGCAAAATTGTCTGTGACTTTTCTTATAAAACAAAGTTTTTCAGTGTAAACTTGTTCAATCCAAAAGTTCAATCCAGAATGAATGTTTGAAGGTAGTGAAGATTAGTTGATAGGCTGTTGATTCACTAAATGATAAGCTGTTTTTCCACAAAAACAGTTTATTTAGTGCAGAGAAGCTTCTCCTCCTTTTACAAAACCATTGCTAATGTTTTATAGAAAGTGTAATTTATTAAGTGCAATTAACAAATCTGTTCTTTCATAAATTTGCAGGGCTTGTTTTGTTTGTTTTATAGAAGCCTTGGCCAGTAAGAGACTACTAACTACTACTAAAATTTTCCTTTAAAGTGGACATAACACACACACAGTTTCTGCCAATCTCATGTGAATCTTGAGTACCTATAGAGTGGTATTGCATCCTTCATATCTCTGAAGAGTTTTATCAGATTTATACAGAAGACAGATACAGCTTTACGCTTCTCTCAGAAAGCAGTCAAGCTCATGGAGGCGTGCTGTGGGCGGAGCTAAAGAGTCACAAGCATGCAAAGCTTTTGCGTAGCGATCGTCTGCAAGCTGGAACAAAAATTTATTGAGTAAAATTTATTAAATATTCGTCACTGAAATATCAGGAACTAACAAACACTCTTGCACAACTCCATTGCTGCCCCAGAGAAACAAACTGCATCCACTCTTCCCTTAATGCTGGGTTGTCTGGGAAGCTGAACAAGGTTATCTTTCGACACAACCAAAAACACACTTTTTTGGTGACATTGTTGATTTTGTGGTCTAAAAACAAAATGATAAATCCTTCTCATGCAAGTCCTGTGCAGCGCTGCTGACGACGTTGATGGACAAGCTCTTGCTCTGGTTGATATGCACGCACTCTTCCGGGAAAGTGCCCATACAAGGATTCTGCCCTTTATAATGCCATACAGGGCCATACTCTAAAAAAAAAACTTGCTGAAAATAAAAATCCTTACATAGTGTCTTTGACACAGAAATACGTCCAATTAGTTTTTTGAGACTTTGGGCATGTTTAGGATGAGAATCCAACATTTTAGCAGTGTAAATATGAATGCATGAAATAGCATTAGACCTCCCCTTTAAGTTACACAAATGTCTCATTAACAATGTATACAAATGTATAAAACTGATCTGATTCTCTTGGGTTCTTTGTGTGTTCCTCTGGTTTTGCTTCCTATTCTTAATAAACTGGCCGCACTTGGCTCCCCACCTCAACTTCTCTTTTGTTTCCCATAAAATATTACTGTGGGTAAATGGTAGAAATGTGCATCTATGGTCTTTGAGCATGTTAGTCTTCCGGGAGGTCTTTTGATTTATTATAGTTTGTTGACCATTATGGACTTTAATGGCTGATGCTGCTTTGCCATCACAGGAATAAATTACATTGTAAAACACATGAAAATAAAATAAAAAATAAAACTTTTTTCAAAAACATTAAAAAGTCTTACAAGCCCAAATTTTTAAACCATAGCATATGTAATAGTAGCATATAATACTTAAACATTTTTCACTGAATGATTAACCTGGAGATATATCACATATCATTGGTCTGATCACCTGATGTACTTTGCTGTATAAAATGACCACAGTGACTGTTGAAATATGCTGTTGATGAAATAACACTCTCTCTCACCATTGTCTGACCTGTAGTTCCTCTATTGCTGTCCTGTCCCATTACTCAAAACTAGACACAGAACTTGCGTAATTCATAGTTCTCTGTGAGTGTTCTGCTTTTCTAAGGTCTTAATGTTATAACATGAATTCAGATAAGGAAATTAATGAATGACAAATATAAAACTATATGCCACTTAACCAGTAATTCTGTCACATTTCCAAGAGCTGCAAAGTCATTTCAGATAGCTTGCAGTTAGTACGCTGGCTCACTGATGTGTTGCCTGGCCATTCAAATTAGAGGGCTGCTACTAACTGCTGTATAATTATATTCAATTCATGTATTTTGTAATCACAGTGTTGTGCCCCTGTGAAAACTGCTGCACACTGGATTTTGTCAGTAGGCGAGTTTTCAGGTGTTAGTGTAAGATTTAAGCCAAACATGATGTGAATTTCCTGTGTGATTTCCTGTCTGTTTAGCTTGTGGTATTTGCTCTGTTAGCGGTTGATGTTATCTGGGTCACAGCTATAGGTGTCAGACGAAGGATAACCTGTAGGGGTGCACGATAAATATCGGCCAATAATTAATGCGCATCTCCTCAGTAAAGCCGGTTCTCTAATCAGCGGTAAATTCCATCAGGTGCGTGATTTCACATAGAGCAGGGGCACGTTCAAGCTCACACCGGTGCGCAACGTTTTGCTACGTTTTCCGGGTTGAACGACACGTTTCCTGGAAACGGTGTGCAACGGTGTGCAACGGGTTTGAGATGCGTTTTCTCTTGTTTGGTGGGTGTGTCAGAAATGTCGGCCCAATCAGCGGCAGCATGTATATAAAACCACGCGGTATTAAAGAGACACCTCGCACAATGGGTCCTAGTAAAGTAGTTTACAAATGTGTCCGCTGCAGCTCGGTATATGCAACAACTTGAAGACATTAGAAGACATGTTTGCCGTAAGAGTTTTATAGTAAAATATAGCATATCACCATGATGATGTAGTTGTTTATATTTTTAAACTTCATTGCAAGCCAAGTTTATTTATATACCAAATTTAATACACAATGGTAATTAAGTGCTTTACAAAAAAATGAGAATGATAATTAATACAAGGTATTTAAAAATTAAGAACTACAAATAAAATAATTTAAATTAGAATTGATTAGCTACCAGGAGATAAAATAGATGTGTTTTCAGTCAGAATTTGGTAAGATGTTCTCTTTCATTCTGGACGGCAAGGGCAGTGACTGTAACATCGAGGGTACTTTGCAGTATTAAACAAATATTTATATCAATATCATCAGGCTCCGAAAAATTCTTCAAAAAGAACACAGAGAATGGCCTTCTCAGCTGCCATAGTTGCAACGCTTGCGTCATCACAACAGGGTGTTCAACACGCCACCGTTTCCGTTTAAAAAACGTTTTGCAACGTTTTGTCGGGGCTGAACGCAGCCCAGCTGTTACTACACAGAGCCTTTGTTAACTGACAAGCTGCGCAAATGCATCACACACGTGATGGAGTTTACCGCTGATTAAAGAACCAGCTTTACTGACAAGATGCTCATTAATTATTGGCCGATATTGATTGTGCACCGCTAATTACCTGTCTGTCTAAACAAAGTTGCAATTATATTCACTTTAACACAGTGAAATAGATTAAACTCAGATGAACGGATATTTAAAGTTTGCCTGAATTGATATTTAGTGCTCTTTCACGTGAAGCAAAACACTATACACTAAATAGACCTTAATCAAGCTAGACACCATGTTGAATTTAAAGTGCATGAAAACGAGGATGTGAGGCATATGCTAAATGTCTTTACAATGGCACACACTGTTGTGAGCTCATGTAATTTTCCCAACTCGCAACTTTCAAAACTGTTTTATGGAGTCGTTGTCTACTAAACATTTTTTTAGAACGATGTTTCATCAGCTGAACAACTGATATTTTGTTAAACTACATTACAATCCATTGAACGCACTGCACTTCTATCCCTCACGGCCTTATTTTGATTCCTGTCAAAAAACATGTTATTGTTAATGTCATTGGCAAACAGGGCAGGCCCATCCATCAAGTCTTGCATCTTGTTTACGAGTGAATCGTGATAAGCCTTGAGAAGTCCAGTACTAATCAACAAATGATGTTAAATTTGAGTATTAGTTAAAATGTCATTATGGTGCTTGAGTTGTCAGTAGAGTAGGGTAGGCACTGTGAAAACTTTTGGTTCCACTACTTTGAAATCATTGAGTGGTCTAGACAGGACGTCATAAAACACTTTCAGCTGAAGTAGAGTAGGTTTGTCTCACCTCTGGGCTGGAAAGCCTAGAGGTATAATGACTTGCCATGCATGTGGAGCATCCTGGGATTTTGGATTAGATATTATCCATTAATCTGTAACAGCTGGAGTGTCAAGAATGAGATTTGTCACCTTGTGAATGTTCTAGTTGCAGGGTGATTGTCAGTTTAGTGACCGTAGCAGCTCTGATCCATGCAGTTCCTGTAAAGAAAGGCTTAAATGTGTGTGATAAATGATAAAGAAGGAATGGTTTTATGAAATGTGAATTTAAACTTCCATTCAAAAAATGTAGGGATGGTAAGATTTGTGATGTTTTGGAAAGATGTCTCTTAAGCATATTAAGGCTACATTTATTTGTACAGTAAAAACAGCAATGTTGTGAAATAGTACAATTTAAAATAACTGTTTTCTATTTTAATATATTTTAAAATGTCATTACTCCAACTTAATTTGTACTTACTGAGTAAAAGTAAAAAAAAGTTCACTTTCCCCTTTTGAATGGTAATATGCATATATATATATATATATAAAAAAATATAAGTATATAAACAAATATGTGCAAATCAGATATATATATATATATATATATAGGTGAAGTTTTTAAACAAATATGTGCAAATCAGATGATGTTAGTATATTTGCTAAACTAATAGTAAAATACTAATACACATCACACAACACACAAATTATGTTTGTTGCATTTTTTTCTTATCCACCATGATGGATTTGTTTTTTTTTTCACTGAGCGCAGTGCATTATTGGACTGACTTCTCTACAAAGGACATATGCAGTGCTGCCTAGAATCTGGCCTAGAGAAGGTGTCTTAGTTGACATCATGAAGTTGCTTATGTTTTGAAACAAACTTTGCACAAATATGATGCCTTAAACTGCTGCCTTTCATCTTTGCTCTGTTGAAAGTGTAATGAGCTCTCTGTGCATGTTATTTATTGTGCAGCTTAGTGCTGACTCTGTTTTGGTTGCTTTCCCATTCATTCATAGCAATATGTGGGAGATAAGGGATGTGAATTTCACCTGCCTGAACTTGAATGTGTGCAGCACTGCCAGAAGGTTTTCTCTTCTAATCAAGCTCTTTGTTTGTGGCCAGACAGTCTCCAACACTGAGTGTGGCCAGTGGGACCTTTTTCTGTAAGGACTATTTACTGAAAGTTCAGGCCTTTAGAACAGCTTGGAGGCACACACATCAAACAAAGGTGCAACATGTGAACTCTGGCCCTGTTATGAATTCAATGAAACGGGCGAAGCAGACACACCTTCTTCAGCAGGTTACAGGAAGTGGTCTACCCTGTGATCTGACTCATAGCTGAGTCAAGAACGTTCACAATCACCATGTAAATCAAAATAGGGCTAGAAAGGTTTTTAAAAACTAAAAGAGTCCTTCTATTAAAATATTCCAGCTTCTAAACTTCTTAAGGAAAATGCCGAATGTCAGTATGTATCTTCAAAAGATTCACTAGAGCAGGAAATAAAAGTGAAATCTCAGTGTTATTTGCAGTTCAAACATACTGCAGGATGTTTCCATCTGACAGAAAAGCAAAATGAAGACTAATGCTGTGGAAAAGATTAAATTAATCTATTCGGGTTGAGTCATATGCTCTCAAACAGAGCAGCTTTGATGAAATGAAGCACCAGTAAATGCAAACCCCCAACCATCTTGCGGTTCATAAACTTGCCTTTGAGGTATGTGCTGCTCACCACTAGACCTGCAGATAATTGTAGTGGTAAAACCCATGTCATGTGACTGGTATCTGTTTAAGCATAAACAGGCTCAGGTGTAATGCACTGGAAGTATGATTCACTATACAAACTGCATCAGCAGATGTTCTGTGTTAGAAGTCAGACTTGTCCCATGTTGTCTATTTATAAAGATAATCACACTTTTTTTTGCACCAAAACATATTAGAATTTGGTCTTCAATCACTATTTTAATGAGCACCCTCTCACTTCTGCTTAGAATTAAATAGACCATTTTGTTGCTTCTGCACCTTTAAGACTTAAGCAACAGTGAATGCCCTTTTTGCATATAAAATGAGCAACAGCCCCCATAAAAGGTGGTGGACATGCAGCAACAAGGAAGAGTCTGACATTCTTTCTTGCTCATTCACCTTATCTTGACTTTCTCATTTCCCGTCTTGTCCTTGCTGAATGCAAATTTGGAGTCACATGACAGGATTTGAGGCGGAGACGCCAGCTGATTGTTTGTGATGGTGGTTTGAGGGGGACGATCATTGGGGTCCAAATGAAATTAGGCCCAAAGGGAGAGGGAGGGATGTCTTTCAGTTCACCTTTTGTCTTTCGTTGTCCCTCCTTGTCTTCCCCCTCTACCTCCCTCCCTCCTTTTGACTCTGACCTCAGTCTGTGTCCTCATCACAGTCTACCTCACCACAATGTGTGATGCATATGAACAAGTACAGAAATGAAAACAAATAACCACTGAAAGGAGTGTTGTCAAAATGAGCACAAAGGAAACGTCAGAATGTGCGTTTGTTGTTCACTTGAGGCAGTGTATTTTAGTAATAATGTTAACCTGTAACATTTGCGTATATGACAGGCATGCAATTGTGATTTTAACTGGATAGTTCACCCAGAGTAAACATTATTATTCAACCCCACGTCATTCGAATTCTCTATGAATTTCTTTTTCTTAAAATATCGTTTTGTGTCCATATAATGGAACCAAATGGACCCCACTGACTTTCATTGTAAATGAAACTAGTGCTGTCAGTTGATAAAAATAAAAAAAATAACTAATTAGTCACACATTTTTTTTCTGAAATTAATCACGATTTATCGCGATTAATCCCACCCAACATTAAAGTTTTTAAATAAAATTACATATTAAAAAAAAATTACAAAAAAAAAAAAAACAATAAAAAATCAAAAAGACATTTATATTTTCAAAATATTTTATTACTGAAATAAATTTTATGTGTTTAGTGGCATATTTTTTATGACTGAAGGCAAGTATCACTGATACCAATACTGATGTCTCAATGAAATAATTTTTTCCCCAATATTTAACCATTAACTATAGCCATTCAGCATTACAGTATAATTGAGAGTTATCAATTTTAACATTTATTGAACTTTAAAAAAATAACTTCTAATTTAATCGAACTTAAAGCAATCTTTTCTTAAATCCATTATAATAAATGTCATATTTAGCTACCTGTGGAAATATAGAAGTTAATTTAAGTTGTCAAACACTAAATTCTAAATTAAGTATAAATGAATCCTTAAAGCTACAAAAGACATCACAGACATCACAGACAATTAACAGACATCACAGCAGCTGGTTTATTAGGTTTTTTTGGCTGCTATGACTTTAAGAGCTGCCTCTTCTGAACATGATGCAGATCTGACATGCATCGTATTTTCTTGCAATTCTTTATTTTTCTTTTACCGTTTTTTTAAAGGGGTCATGAACTGCATCTGTTTCAGATAATGTTTCATGTAACTCCTCCCCGAACTTCCGGCTGCCCTGTATCTGGCTCTCTCATTGGCTGTAGGTCATCGCCAATGTATTTTTCAGTCAGAACTCATTTCACAGAGCAGGATTTTGAATCTGCGATTTTGCAAAACCTGTCGGCGAGTGTGTCTCTGCTTAGTGATCTGGCATACAAGAATCAAAAAATACAAAAATACCACTCACTGTGGCAAATATCATGTTACTTCCAACCCAAGTTCTCTGGTGAAGGAATCTGTGATGATTAGACTGTCAGACATAATACATTACTGTTAAAATTCACCAAACAGAATTTTAAAGAAGATGAAATGACCGCATCGTCCACTAAAGCCCATTCATAATCCCGTTAGACACGAGTCATGATCTGATGAGATCTCATCCCTCACAGAGTGGAATATTTATGAGGCTTCAGGCTGCAAGGTGGATAAAATAGCAACTAGGGTGTGTGTCTCCAAAAATCCTGAAACATTAATGAATCGAGCTTGCAGGCAGCACCGCTTTAGTCATTATTATGTCTGTCATGCTCTCGCAAATATTGAAATAAAATCCATTGATTTTGTGATTAGAGTTTAATGAAATGTCGCTTTAATTCTGCTCACTTTACTCAAGGGCTCTTGAGGATTACATCTATTACATGATGACTGATGTGGGTATCTTAGGCCTGACTCTTATCTTTAAGGCTGCCTCATTTTTGTGATCAAAATCAAATCGGTTACATAGGTGGAGCTTGAGTAAGCGATTTTCCCTGGAAGGGATAAAGAATGTATGTATCATGATAGCTTGCCTGTGGAAAGAGAGGAAGAGAAGTAGACACATGAACGTGTGAAGTTACTTATTCCATAGCATATTTGAGTGAAATGTGATCACCGTCTCCTGTGGTTTTTAGATGCTTTATGTTAATCTCTTTTACCAGCAGGGTTCTGCAGATAGTTAAAAGCATGTAGCTTTCTAAGCAACGTTTTCTGTACCTTGTTGCACTGTGTCCTGGAAGTAATGGGTTCTGACAAGTCCTTCCAGTCAAAATCAGTTCACATAACACGACAAGCCCAGACAGATAAGGGTTACACATAAGTTTATCTGCAGTGTCCACTAAATTGTGAGGATAAGGTAACATATGAGCAATACCTGGCACAAGGCTGGATGTGAATTTCTGCCTTATCCTTGAAAACTCTGTATGAAAAAACAAAAATTATTATTTTTTTTTAATCAAACAGCCATTATTATGGTTCTGCGGCAACTGCGGCGTAACATCCTGCCTCGAGACAGACTTGAGCTTAATCAGGTTTACACATGTTTCAGACTTCTTGTAGGAGCACCGAAGGAGATAGCAGAGTCGGGAGTGTCAGCCAATGAGACTGGAGATGTATATGCCTGTCCAATCACTGCAGACCGCAAAGACTGCAAAAGACTGAACCTTCTCACCTCAAGTAATTTTCCTGACATTCATACAAGCCATAAGTTTTTTTGGCCTTCACTTTTTTTCTGATTTACAGTATTTATAAATACTATTGTTGTTGTTGTTGTTGTGTTTATTTTTTTAATTGTCCTGCCAATCATATGAAACATAAATGTATTTATTTATTTATTTTGTTGCCTTGGAATTATAAAGTTCTCTCTGACATTTTTGTCAAACTTTAGTTATTCAAATACTCTTATTCTGTGACAACTTATTTACATTCTGTGAGGTTTCTTTTATAAGCTGTGTAAATTTTGGACTTTTTTTAGAAAACAAATAGGGTTCTATCTACAGAAGTGTATGGAACGCAAAAACTTTGAAGCTCTATATGTCAAAACTGCTCCGAATGCAGATAGAACCTTATAATTCCGAGGCGGCAATTATATGACATTTATATAATTTATGAAAAATAGAAAGTAAATAAAAAATGTATGAACTAAAAAATATATATTAAATCTTACATTTATAAAAGAATATATATATATACATATATAAATGGTAAATGTATTTATTTATCTGTTGATATTTGTAAATTATATGTCTTTATTTGATCCCTTTTTAAAATAGTATTAATAATGTAGAATAAATATAGTAATAAAAATATCAATTCATAATGATATTTAAAATATTAAGTAATAAATATTATGTAATTTATAATTCATAATAATACAATAATATTTATTATTATACTAATAATAGTATAAATAGTAATATAACAATGCCTCACTAACATTAATAATATTATAAAAATACCATTCATACCAGACTTAATTTTTTTTTTTTTTACTTCTAACTATTATTGTTGTTGTTGTGTCCCATATGTTTGCATGGTACCACAGAAAGAACAAATCTGAATAATTGCTTTGTGTTATGCAGATTCTGAAGACATAGCATACCATAAAAATGATGTGATGGATGGGATGTGGCTAGGTGTGTCGTTAGCCAGTCAGAGTCAACCAGGGGGCCGTGTACTGGTGAGTTTATAAAAAGAACCCCTCTTATGTTGGTCTATAAAAAATCAATCCACAAAAAACGTTGCTTTTACCATCCTAACCTAGTATTCATCACTCTATTTACTAGGCCTGTGGCCATCGTTTTATCCGAAACTTTTCAACCAACTTTCGGATGATTGGGAAGTGCTATGTTCGTGGAAATGATTTACAGTATAACACAGCAGACTCTCAATGGCAGTCATACAATGAGGTGTGTAACCCCAGTGATAATCAGAATAGTGAAGGCATGTGTCTTGCTGGGATGTCTGCTGCCATCACTCAGACGGAGATCTTCCTGGGCGCACCTGGATGCTTTAACTGGCAAGGTGAGGGGAATTAGTTTTCCTGTAAACATTTTGCTTCTACATGCAAGAATGATGTTACATTCTCCTCTAATCATTTTCTGTCACACGCAGGAAACACATTTTCACTGTGGTATAAACCTGAAGATAAGTTTGAGCCCATGAAGAGCAAGCTTCCGAACTCAAATAGAGGGAATATTTACATTGGTAAGGCAGTGCTGCAACCTTGCTTTCAGGATTTTCTGAAATTTACTCAGTTTTCGAAACAACAGCAACAAGAAAAACAACAAAAAATTATTTTAGTGTATTTACATCTATTATTTATTTGATTAATCCCAACCAAAATAAAAGTTTGTGTTTATATAATATATGTGCAGGACTTGACATTAACACCCGCCAACCCGCCAAATGCGGTTGGATTTTGCTCGTGGCAGGTAACACAGTGACTCCAACTAGCCAACTACTCCAACTAGCCAATTCAATTGGCTGGCGCTCACCTATTAACGTCCCTGTTTTGATTTCAGCAAATCAGTTCAAGCGAACACACAAAACCTGATTAATATTCATGAATCCAGCAGCTCATTAATCCTTAGTAATCCTTAGTGTGTTTTATAGTTCTTATTATTAGAATTCGTATCATTATTATCCTATCAGTATTTTTGTAATTTTTTTTCACTTTTTTTTTTGTCAGAAACATTGAATGACAGAAAAAACAAATTAAAATGTTCAGTTAAAATGACTAATATGCTTAAGTTATATTAAATAATACTTGATTATTATAAAGCTTGACTGACTGATGTTAAATGTGTACTGATGTTAAAAGTGTATTTAAAAAAACTTTTACAAGTGTTCTTTATGATGAGAGGAACGTTCCCCTCAAATTTTAATGAAGATAAAAGCAACTTTGTCCGAGCCATGGCATGCATTTTTCGTGAGGTTTCGAGACTGACCTACTTTCCATTGCAACTTGTAACAAAGAATTTCCCAGTGTGGTTCAATAAAGTAATTCTGAGTCTGATTCTGATATTTAAACAGACAGTGTTTCTAATGTTTTATTTTATTTTTTTTTCAGTTTAGTTTTTTATCTTTTTTATTAATCTTCTACATCCATGCACCACTTTTATTATGCAGTAAGAAGCTACTTTATATTTCTTTATCTAAACACATACATTTAAAAAAAAAAAGAGCTAAACACACAACAATAACATATATAATAATAAATACCTTCTAGATTTTGGTGTGTCTAGTCACTTAAATTTAAAACGTACAGTGCAGTGGCGGCTACTGGTCTGTCAGAGAGGGGAAACTCATTTTCGGCCTACATCATAAAATTGTTTATTTATTTAAAAGTAAATTCTGCCCTACGTTCCTTTTCAAGAAAATGGTCTGTGACCCTGTCGTACCAACTAGGAGTCTTTTCAAGTGACTTGACCAGTGTCCTCTCAATGGCCTGCAGAGCTAGGCTGCTTAAATGGCCTTGGCCCATTGTGTTTTCGGGTGTAGGACTTGAGTCGCTTTAAACAGGAGAAGCTCCTTTCTACACCTGCAGATGTAGCTCCAATTGTTGCCACTAATGAGAACAGTTTGTAAAGCTGAGGCATTGCACTGTCCAACTCCATGTCTTTAAGGAACACCAAGTAATCACACAGCTTTCCCCTGTTACCCTGCAAGCCCTGATCTGAATACAGGACTTGAAGTTCTGACCTCAGTCTTCCTGAATCAAAGTGATGGCCATAACTTTTCAGGACACTTTGGAAGGCCTCCTCTGGAAATACCTGTCTCATGTCATCAAATTTCCCTGGATTGACTAATTCTAAGAAGAGCATGCTTTCCAAATTTGAAAAACGTCGAGGAATCTGCTCCAAGATGTTATCAAGGATGGCCATGTACAGATTTCTGTATCGCACTTGGGGATCCTGCAATCCTATCTTTTGCACTAAATCAATCTTAGGTGTTGATCTGCCCTGCTGTTTAATTCTAAGTTTTTCCTCGTAAGGAACACTTTCAAATGGCTTCGCCAAAATCAGGTCGACAATATTAGCACCGTCTGCCATCGTGCGCAGTTTCACCATGAGTTTCACCCACGACGCTAGCCTAGCCTACTAACGTTATATGAATGAATGAATGAACGAAACAAAAAAAAAAATATTAAACTCTGTAAAACTGAAACAAGGAATGTGGTGTATAATTGTGTGAAATGTATGATGAAAATCAAGCAATTTCGCCAAGCAAATATCAAAGAAATAGGTTGCAGCAGTTTTTATTTCGACTGAACTTGAGAAATCTGCGATGGGACTGAGCGCGAATAGCTTCATGTGATTCCTTAAAGTACAGAATCGCTGTCAGTCAAAAGGAGATGCAGTCTTTCGACAGACCCTCCAATCATCACGCAGAAGCTCGGAGTCCGGGCCAGCCAACTCCCCATTCACCCCCAGAGACGCTGAGCATCCGTGGGCGGGACATAATCGCAGCGTTTATCCAATGACCGTCTAGTTTCGAAGCGCTGCCTTGCAGTCTTAAAGAAATCGCCACTGGTACAGTGGTTTTACATTTAAAAGGGTTGTAAATCTAGTTCAAGTAAATATTAGCACGCCATAGTCAACTTTTATCAGGTAAGTTCACAACAACAAAAATGTGGCTAGTAAAAATGCTGTGTGGCTAGTAACTTTGGAAAACCAAAATACACACCCTCCACTTATCAAAGCAACAAACTTAAAGACATATATATGTGACCCTGGACCACAAAACCAGTCATAAGAAGCATGGTTATATTTGTAGCAATAGCCAACAGTACATTGTATGTACAAATTAAAGATTTTTCTTTAATGCCAAAAATCATTAGGATAATAAGATAAGATCATGTTCCATGAAGATATTTTTTTTTTTTAAATTTACTACTGTAAATATATCAAAACTTAATTTTTGATTAGTAATATGCATTGCTAAGGACTTGATTTGGACAATTTTAAAGGCGATTTTCTCAGTTTTTAGATTTTTTTGCACCCTTAGATTCCAGATTTTCAAATAGTGGTATTTCGGCCAAATATTGTCCGATCCTAATAAACCATACATCAATGGAAAGCTTATTTCATTTATTCAGCTTTCAGATGATGTATAAATCTCAATTTCAAAAAAACTGACCTTATGACTGGTTTTGTGGTCTAGGGTCCCATATGTGTGTGTACTGTATAAGTATATATAAATACACACACATACTTGTATATATTTAAGAAATATATGTAATATATATTTTAGGGCTGTCAGTCAATTGAAATCTTTAATTAATTACACAATGTGGCTATTAATTAATCTAATTAATCACATACTAATCGCACATCAAATTTAAGTGAGAAATTACCAGCAAAATATGATTTAAAGCCATTATTGTGTTACATGAGAAGAGTATAAAATAGAAATAATGAAAAAAAAATAGCTTTAGAAAGATTTTTTTCCTTCTTTCATTTTTGGGTGAACTTTGCCTTTAATTAGTTTTTTTATTAATATGGATTTTTTTTATTAATATGTAAATATGAAATAATTTTTTAATGAAATGATGCTCTAAGTCAGTGGTTTACAACCTGTGGGCCACCAATTACTATTAAAAGAAATAATAATATTGTTAATATCTGTAAAAAAAACATAATATCATCATTTCATATATATATATAATTAAATAACAAAAAATAAATATTAAACTGCTACTATGCTTCCACTATTCGAGCTCGCTGATTGGTTTAAGAATAAACCCCAATTTATCTAAAATATTTTTGCTGCAAATGCTACAGAACAACAGATTCAAACATGGATAAATGGCTGTCCACAGGGTCGCTGAAAAGAACAAATGCAGATGTTTCTCCATCTACAAGTAAGCCTGACACTGAAAAGACTCAAAATAAATCTAAAAGAAAATACAGTGGTGACTATCTAGGCTTCATATGTGTGGGAGCAAAGAACAAGCAGCTACCGCTCTGCGTTGTTTTCTCAGAAATCTTACTAAATGAAGCTTTGAAAATGAGCAAACTACGACGGCACTTGGAGACTACACACGGTGAATATGTGTCCAAGCCTATTGAGTTTGAGAACAAACTGAACGAGTACCAAAGAAGGAAAAAAAATATTGAAACTTCGTTCTCTGGCAACGACAACTGTAAAGCAGTAAATCTTATTGTTTAAATAGTAAATCTCCTCTTTGCAAAGGCTAGAAAACCTCACACAATTGGTTAAAAATTCTATTTTACCTGCCACGGAAGAAATGGTTGGCGTGATGTGTGGAGAAAAGGCCAGCAAGCAGTTAAATCTGATTTCACTTTCAGATAATACAGTTGAGAGAAGAATAAATGAAATGGCAGATGACATAAATCAGAAGTTGGTTTAAAACATTCAAAAGAGTGTCTTTTATACCCTGCAGTTGGATGAATCGACCGATATAGCAAACCTTTCCAACCAACCTTGCTTATGTACGGTATGTACATAATGGAGAATTACAAGAGGATTTATTTTTCTGTAAGTCTCTGCCAACTCAATCAACTGCTGAAGCCATATTAGATATTTTGAATGCATTTATTATTTCAAATGGAATAGATTGGTCTAAATGTGTGGGTCAGAGCACAGATGGAGCAAGAGCGATGGTGGGGCATCCTAACTTCTGAGTACTCAGTTATTAACCCAGCAAATAGCGGGGTCAGTTAAATTTTTTTGCAGTGGGCCACGGAAACATATGTGTTTGGTTGTGTGGGCCGCGGGTTGAAAAAGGTTGGGAACCACGGCTCTAAGTAAAGTAAACTAATACTGCCAGTAGGTGGCGGTGAATGTCTTAATGAATAAGTCATTTGCCGTATCCAAATTCACATATTGTCTATCCTTAATAGTATTTGAAAATAGAATTAATATCTCCACAAACACAAAAAGAGTATGCAATTATAACATATTGAGTGTAAATTATAATTTTAATTCAAATTATTAAATGGATGCCACCGTATTGGGACAATATAAGCCCTCCCTACACCTACCCGAAGTGATATGAGATTTAAAAAAAAAAAAAGGTGGAATCGAAGTTCTATTTTGACATGAAACATAGCAGTAATATCTAAGCGGGAGAGTTGTTTACTTACGTAATATTTAGTCAATAACGCCATCATTTTCTTCATACAGACCAATCATATCCAATCCAAGGCCGAACATTTTCTAAATTCATAACCGATCATATCCAATCATATCACGATGGAGGCATTGACTCCTTTCACGTGATTGTCCCCCATTCATTCTCAATTCCCCCCCACTAAACCCACGGCACACTAAGGGCTCTCTGACGTAAGTCTATGGGCTGAAGGGAGGCAAGCTGCTGCTGGACAGTGTTACTTTATAAAAACGAATGAATTTTATACTTTTAATATCATATTTATTAGTAATATTTGCATTGTGTCATTTCTGTAATATCGATTATTTTCTCATCAAATTTTTTGAGGTGACTCTGCCACCCTTGCCTCCTCGGAGGAAACGCCCCTGTTCTACAAGTTTATTAATAGCAGTATTTTCTTAGCAATATACTATAAACATTACTGTAAGTGCCGGATTTGAACCCGGATCGATTCCATCAAAAATGACTGAAAAATGCATGTCTTTTGTAGTAATCACACGTTGGTGCACGGAGTTAGTGTAAATAGCCTCTGCCAACAAGGTGGGCTATTTGCACTTAGTGTAAACAGACTCTCCGTTTTTTTTTTTTTTTTTTCATTTGTGAACTGATGTTCAGCTGTTCTTTTTAATAGTCAACTTATTTTCAGGTCATTGTCATAAAGGCACGAAGATGCATATTTCATTTAATCAAGCTGAATGCTCACTAAAAACTTTCATATTCATCACGTTTTCTGGCCATTTTAAGTTTTATTTTGATGTGACACAAAGCAATGATAGCCTAAGTGGGTGAATTATTTACTTACTTTATAATTAGTCAATAACTGCATCATTTCCTTCAAATTCATTCAGGTCGAGAGCTTGCACGAAAACAAGAGGTGGGATTTATCACACGAACCAGTCACATCCAATCAACCTATCATATCCAGTTATATCGTGATGGAGGCATAAGGCTTGTTCGAGATGAACTACACTAGCCTGCCACCGGCTGGTGAGAGTAGCCGCTTGCAGTCGGGGTGAAATTTAAAATTTCAAGTCGGACACTTTCTGCTCCCAGTAATGACGCTCTTGCAGTGTTTTTTTTTTTTTTTTTGACGGGACATGTGGCCAAGTATGGTGACCCATAAATGGAATTCGTGCTCTGCATTTATCCGTCCAAAGTGTACACACACAGCAATGAACACACACACACCGTAAACACACACCCGGAGCAGTGGGCAGCCATTTATGCTGCGGTGCCCGGGGAGCAGTTGGGGGTTCGGTCAAGGTGCCTTGCTCAAGTCATGGTATTGAAGGTGGGAGAGAGCGCTCGAATCCACAACCTTTGGGTTACGAGTCTGAGTCTCTAACCATTAGGCCACAACTTCCCCCCACAACTTCTCTAACCATTAGCAGGGGCGTTGCACAAGATCCCGGGCCCTATGCATAGGCAGTCCTGACGGGCCTCCATGACCCCCCAATGAAAATATCCAGGTAAAATAAAATATATTCCAGACTTTTCAAGGGCCCTCTCTTCCTTTGGGGCCCTGGTAATCAGTACTGGTTTTACCCCCAGTCCGACGCCCCTGACCATTAGGCCACGTTTGCATACTCTATCACAGATGAAGTGAATTAAATGCAATATTTCTCAAATACACAGAAATATTTTTATGAGAAACAGATACACTTTTTATATACTGCTTAATACAGCGCCATCTGTTTAAGAAATAGGCTACTAAACACCAATAAAGTGGGGGTATATATGCTTTTATCAGTGTTTTTTGATAAACATGACTCAAGATTACAGTGCATCTACACTAGGGGAAGTCGTGGCCTAGTGGTTAGAGAGTTTGACTCCTAACCCTAAGGTTGTGGATTCGAGTCTCGGGCCGGCAATCCCATGACTGAGGTGTCCTGGAGCAAGGCACTGAACCCCAAACTGCTCCCCTGGCGCCGCAGCATATATGGCTGCCCACTGCTCTGGGTGTGTGTTCATGGTGTGTGTGTGTGCACTTTGGATGAGTTAAATGCAGAGCACAAATTCTGAGTATGGGTCACCATACTTGGCTGTATGTCATGTCACTAGTCACTAAAAAAGCTTTTACTGTTAGGGTTAGTTAAACACAAACTGTTAGAAAAAACATGCAACACATGTCATGCTTGTCATCACAGAATCTGACCAATGAGAATAAAGCATGCCGTCATCAAGGCTCTCGCAGCCGATTTTGAGGACTTGACCACGGCGGCTGGTCTCGTTTTGCTCTCGCGATACTTGTGATCGTTAGGCAGCTGCAGCGCCGATCAAAGTCAGACAAATGTTCTAACCAGAATGCATTGCTTTTGTCAGGCGGCAGCCGATCTTTGCTGTACCGTATGAAATTTAACAAGCCTATTGCCTCCGCTCATGTGATTTTCCCCCATTCATTCTCAATAGAGTGGGGGGAACTGTGATGTCACTTTGTAGGCGGATCGGCTGTTAGCATCACACTGGTTCCCTCGACAAAAAGCCAATAGGATTATTCCACAGGCTTTTGGATTATCGAAAAAAAAAAAAAAAAACTCTGTGTTTAATCATACTTCATGAAATTTACACGTTTTGTCCATCAAGATAATCTTCACAAAATGATTTAACTTTTATGAATTTTGAAGCCTAAATAAAAGCGCCAGAACTTAAAAGCTAAACTTATGCTATAAACCAACTACAGCACCACGGTCTCTCGCCTTCAGCGTCACCACCATCACACTTCCCACAACCTTTTCAAACTTATTTTAACACATTCAGTGAAAAGGATTTAGTCTGTATATGAATTTTAACTTACGCTACATGAACCTTTTCATATAAACTGGAATATATACAAAACTAGAGCCAAACTAAACCTGAAATGAGACGTTAGTAATAAATAGTATAGTGAATAAATGAAATAATCATCACTAAAGGACACATGAAGTATGTATTTCTATACATTTCGAAATAAGGTGCATTAAAAGTCAATAAATTCTTGAATTATATGATTGTTTTAATTAAAAACGTGTCTCCATGCACTATTCAGTTAAATTCTAGAGCAT
The DNA here is from genome assembly GCF_018340385.1 of Cyprinus carpio. Classification (NCBI taxonomy): domain Eukaryota; kingdom Metazoa; phylum Chordata; class Actinopteri; order Cypriniformes; family Cyprinidae; genus Cyprinus; species Cyprinus carpio. The sequence continues at coordinate 16,654,573 of NC_056599.1, read as the reverse complement.
TTAATCTATTAAATAACAGCAGAGTGAGCAAGTTTTTGGATATGGTAAGATTAAGTCAGGGATAATCAAAGGTTTGTAGTGCATTAAAGGATTTTAAATGCACGACATGGAGGCCATTGCCTCCGCAAAGTGCATTTAAAATCCTTTAATGCACGCCAAGCTGTTGATTAACCCATTATTCCATGGCCATTTGCCAAGTTATAGACAAGCTAAAACTAGTATTGCTCTTTTCAGCGCAATATTTGACCGGAAGGGTAAAAATTACAGCTATTTTCATTAGTTGCGGTTTTTTAGCTCTAGCATTCTACCCGCATTAAATCAGACACAGAGATAAAATAATGAGGTAAGATCACATTTATTTGAATGAATTATAGAATTTATTTCAATTAATTATCGAGAGATAGAGAGAGAGAGAGAGAGAGAGAGAGAGAGAGAGAGAGAGAGAGAGAGAGAGAGAATGACAGTTGTGTGTACTTTACCTACTTCTGCGCGTCTCTCTACAAACAATTAATTACTTCAAAAACAGTGCTTTTACCACCTCGCTGTTGAGGAATATAATGTAGCGATCTAGTTTCTAGGCTATTTTTTTATAGAAATCACAGGGAAGCATTGACAGCAAGTTTATGTTTGTGTGCAGTGCAATCTGCGATCTCTGACCTCTCTCTCTCCCTCTGTGTGTGTGTGTGTGTGTGTGTTTATGTGTATCAGTTAAAGCAAGGCATTAATATGGAACGGCAATTATACTGACTTGGAACTACCTGTGCATTAAAAAGTTTTACTGCATACCTGTCAACCAATCAGAATCCAGTATTCAGACAGACCATGGAATAAACTTATTTTAGTGAATAAAGTACCACAATTCAGCTATCATTTTGTTAGGGAGGGTACACAAAATGTTATTTTATTCTTGTTTCTAGAAAATCCTCAATCTATAACAGCTTCATGTGGCCGTAAACATTCAATTTTAACCTGGCTTTAAGCACTATGCGTCATTAAAGTTTCACTTTCACCGTGACTTATCAGCTGATAAAAGTGATAAAAGTTTCATGGAATAATCGTAATAATAGTTTACCTTACGGTGTGAATCCATAAGCTGTGTCTCATTTAGAAGGCTGCGCCCTCCAGAGGTCGCATCCGAAGGCTGCATACATCTTCAAGGCTATCTCAATTCAGAAAAGCAAGTAGGGCACTCCGAATGCGACCTTATTTCACAGGAATTCGGAGGATGCATGAGGTGTATCCTTCGCTGCTACAGATAACCCACAGTTCTTTGCGTCACCGCAAACAACAGTAATTAATTTGAAAAATGCCGGCGCTGGCAGATGTACACACAAGTGCAGATGTGGTGTTTACAACTTACTTTAAATCACCTCCGGTAAAAACAGGATAAACATTGTTCTTAATATCCTTTATTTTCTCTAACAGATGTCTGTTGTACGTACACTGCAGCACTTTTTCAAATTACTTGTATATAATAATGATAATTTTCCTTAAAGTCATTTTCATCTCATTTTTCATTTAATTATTGTCGGAGTGCAATTTAGATGCTCTAAATGTGTTGGCATAGCAACGTGATACTTCCTGTTTCCTTTTCTCCCTGTCCTACGAAGGCCGTCTGGTTTAATTCTAGGTTGAGGACACTCTGTATACGCATCTTACAGAGAATGCGACCTCCAGAGGATTCGACCTCCGGAGGGCGCAGCCAAAGTCCTTTTAAGACAAGTCATGTCACCTCTCAGGCATGCAAGTGCAACTTCTATCTCTTTGAATGGGGAAACAATTCTTCAAAACAGTTCACTAAGCTTACGATTAAATTTCATATTTGAAATCACCAAAGAAATCTGACAACAACTGTGTCAATAATATTGTTACTTTTGCTCAAATAGCATTATAAAAAAACTATTTTTCAGGCTAGATCATGCAGTGCGCATGCGCAGTCCTGAGCGAACGTCTCAGAATGCTGACTGTTTCTATAGCAACCGGGACTTCTAACGGCACCTGCAGTGACATGCTGACTTTACCGATTAGCGATTGGCTCTTTCATTCAGAAGGCGGGGCTTCCTGTGATTGAGCGACCAAATTGAGTGTTGCATTTTTTCCCATTCAAGACTATACGAGTGACATGTCTTGGTTACTCTATAGTATTTGGCGCAGCCTCCTAAATGAGACACAGCTACAGTCTCCGCAGTAGGAATACGATCTTCCATCCGAAGACTTAAATGTGGGAAACTATTAATTGGTTATTCTACAATTAATTGTAGTAGAAATTATACTACAATTGGAAAATACTGTAAATTGCTAAACTGTTCAGCGTGATGATGTTTAATGTCTCCGACAATGTCTGTAGTCCATTTAGCAGCTTGTTAGCAACCGTCTTTTTTTTTAAACGTAACAGTTGAAAAAAATTAGGAGAGTGGTGTAACTGGTTTGTTTTATGTTGTAGAATAAACTGTGAAAGTATCTTTTGTGAACCATGGACCTTATTTTAGGGATTTAACCAAACTCCCATTCAAAAAACCCCACTGACTCCGTGATGATGGAACTGGAAGTGCTAAAATGCTAACTCGCTTCCGGGTTTTTGCCTACAAAGTGACATCATAGTTCCACCACTCTATTACCCCCCACTAAACCCACGGCACGCTAAGGGTTCTCTGTTGTAAGTCTATGGACTGAAGGGAGGCAAGTCTTCACTGTAACATTAGCTGCGGGTGTCACTGTTGGACAGTGTTACTTTATAAAAACGAGTGACCTTTATACTTTTAATGTGATATTTAGTAATATTTGCATTGTTGTATATTTTCTCAACCATTTTTTTTAAGGAGACACTGCCTCCCTTGCCTCCTCGGAGGAAATACCCCTGATATAATACTATTCATGTTGCATTATTATATATAAGTATTTGTTGTCAGCTGTTGACTGACCTATCATTTTTACATAATGAATCCCTGTGTTTTACCTTTTTCCTGAAACACAAAATCTATAGCTAACATGTACTTTCTTTAATTAATATTGCATTTCCCTTGTCAACTATGTCTATATGTAGACATAGAAAACTGCTCTTCCTTATTGTTGACTGATTGCTCTTCAGGTTACTCTATAGCTGTGGCTCAAGATGTGTTGAGCAAAGACAAAGACACAGTAGTAACAGGAGCTCCAAGAGATGAAGCCAAAGGATCTGTGACGATGGCAGAAGTTTATAAAGCTGGTATTGATGGAGAAGTCAAAATAAAAGACACTATCATGGGGGAACAAGTTGGATCCTATTTTGGCAGCAGCGTTGCTATTGTTGACCTTAACAATGATGGGTAAAGACAATTCTTGGCTTTTTGTTTCCCCTCAACTAGAGGTCAATAATGAAAAAGAAGATCTCGACATGGAGATTTAACTTGTCTTCATTATTATCCATGTAGTTGGAAGGATCTGATTGTTGGAGCCCCTTTCTATTTCGACCGGAGAAATGGTACAGGCGGGGCGGTGTATGTCTATATGAACCAGAACGGTTCTTTCCGTAAAAACGCCAGCATGGTGCTCACTGGGCCTAAGGACTCAGCTTTTGGCATAGCTGTTGTTGCTATTGGTGATGTTAACCAGGATGGCTTTCAAGGTAGGTTTGTGGGTTTCTTTGCTTGATTGCACTCTGTATAATGTAACATGCATGTGACTTTTAGTTATTTGTGGTTATTTGCAGAATTTAATTTTGTGTGCATCGCTTCATCAGAGCAGCGCTTTATACAGTCAAGGACATTTTACTCTGCTGCCTTCCTGTGGTATTACTGAGAAGTATTTTGACAGTGATCGTTTCTCACTCCTCCTTTCTTTAACAGATTTTGCTGTTGGTGCTCCATATTATAGTACAGGCAGTGTATCGATATGGATGGGCAACAAAATGGGTATAGACCAAAAGCCTAGTCAGGTGAGATGGGAATATTAAGAAGTATTTAGAGTGTTAAGATGTACAATTACTAAAAATAATTAAGTGGAGCTCTTAAAATTCTTAAGAAGTTCTTAAAAATGTTCTTAAGAACATCTTTTTTTTTCTTAAGAAAATTACTCTTTATGTGAATGAATAAACCAATAAAAATGAATAGTGAATGAATGAATAAATGGGGTTCTTGCTGAAGTCTCACTGATAAACTCAAAGAAAAACACTTCTAGGGTTGTCTGCGCTGCCTGCAGATTATCGTAATAATCATAAGAAGCATCCAATAAGCATTTGATAAGCATTTCATCACGACCAGCTTGACATTTGTAGTGCACCATGTTTTTGAGCAGTTACTTTTAAAGTGGTTGTCTCAAGATGGAGGAATTATTAATTTAAAATAATAAAATACAATTTTAACATTTAACATTATACATTTGATCATTTTAATGCAATAAAAGTATTAAATCCTTTAAAAAATTGTACTTACCCCAAACTTTTCAACTGTAGTGTAGGTTTGGTTTTACACTATTAGGGGTTAATACTGATTATTTGACTGTCATTTTGTTTGATTGTTTTGTAGATAGTCAGTTCATTGCTCTAATATTAATTCCTCAGGTCATTTATGGAAAAGACATCCCAGGTGGTGGATTCCAGACGTTTGGCTATTCCATCACTGGTGGCTTGGATGTGGACAAGAACAGTTACCCAGACATAGCAGTTGGATCATTAGATGACCGCGTGGTCTTGCTAAGGTGATTTGATCGTATCACAATATTTTACTATTTTGACATGTTTTTGTTGTATAGCATCAAGGGAAAAGACAAAGACCAAAATTAATCAATCAGTTATTATATCACAGTTGTCAATTATTGTACTTTTTTCAGACCTGCAAGGCTTCATCTCACTGTGTTTTCTTTCATTTCCCCCTTATAAGCACGTCCTGTGATTCACCTAAAGAATTATTTCAATGTGACACCGGAGGTTATCGACCCAGACAACTGTATTGAATGGTAATGAATACTTAAACATCACACTCCAACTTTCACACTTGTTTGTTTACATGGAAATGAGCCACTTCAGTAGTCACTTTGTCACAATATAATAACTGTCAATTATTTCCCAAAACATAAATTATGGATGGATCTGTAATGGATCAGACTCACTCAATAGGACCAGTTGACAACACTGACTGTTTATAGACTAATTTAAAAACTAACAACAACAACAAAAATCTGTCTGTAAATAAAAACCTTTGGTATAATTAGAGTAGATCTAAATGTTATGCTGAAATCTATATTTTTCATAATTTGATCACAACAGCTGTGTATTGTATTTTGTAAATGTATTGTAATGTCAAAATCAGTCAATTCTGCTGTGTTTTCCTCATACAGTATTGAAGCAAAAGTCTGTTTGTCCTACACATTCAGCACTGGCAGTGCCAGTTCCCAGAAGAGTATTAGTAAGTCCCGCATCTCAGTTTATTACCCTAAATATAAATGCAAACTCTCTAGATATTATTGTTATGCAAAATGTATGATTCAGTGTGCTGTTCCACATTCTGACTGTCAGACTTCAGGCCCAACATGAAGTAGCTGTAAGAAAGATCTGTTGTTTTCTCAGCTTTTCAATATACGGTGGAAGCCGATCAGCAATCGTCTCGGAGCCCTCGTGTTCGTTTCCTTAACGATGATGCCAAATACACTGACAAAATGTCTGTTAATCCATCTGGAGATTGTCGTTCTCTGAAACTCAAGCTAATGGTATGACACAAGGCCATTCTTTGAATTGCCATTTTATTCTTTGTGACAAAAAGTCTCATAATCATTGAGTGGGTTATTTGGGTTGTGATCAGATTGGGCTAACTGTAAGCAGAGATTTGTATAACTCTGATATATTGCATCTGCATTTGACTCACGGTCCTAGACGATCCAAAACAAGGTTGCTCCGATAGTTTTCTTGCTGAGCGTGTCTTTGGTGGAGCCTGTTCCCTCAAGCGGGCAGACATTGGAAGACCTCAGTGCCTTTCCTGTGATCAGCCAAAAAGACGCTCAGACTAAAAGAACTGAGGTACCTTTGACAGCATATTTTGCTCGCTCAAACACAAATGATTTTTTCATTGCACAATGTCCGCCCTTCACCACCTGCTCACATTCTCGCTTATATTCCACCAATGTCATCTCGTTCTTTAGATTCACATTCAGAAAGCCTGTGGAACAGATAACAAATGTGAGAGCAACCTTCAGATGACGGCTGAATTCACAGATGAGCAGAACATGCCGTTTGCCACGTAAGCTCACTAGCGTTCTTCATGTGAAATGGAAAGTAGATGACTGAATAGTACACACATTTTTGACTGAATATCTCCATCATGCTACAAAGGAAGAATCTACCAAATATGATTCTTAGGTCCTTTCAAGTATGACCAATTTTTGCTCATGAACACTCACCAATGATCCAATCACCTGGACTGGACTTGAATGGAAATTGTCATAGATTTGATGTGAATTGGTAATATGTGTGTTTCTACAGGCAGAATGGCCAGCAGTTTTTCAGCTACTCTACTAAAGTAAAGAAGCTGAAGTTGATGGTGAATGTGTCCAATGTTCCATCACAGGACAGGAAAGCAGAAGATGCTTACAGTGCTTCTCTTAATGTCACCTTTCCCCCCTCGCTCAGCTTCTCCAGCCAAAACTCCAAGGTAAAATCAATAGATGTCCTCAGAAGTTACATCTTAGTTCCTTCTATGTTACTTAATACTTCCGCACACAGTCCATAGCAGTTTCTCATGTAATAGTCTATATCAGAGGTGACCAATTAGCAGACCATGACCCAGATCTAGACCCTAAATTGATAATGTCTGGTTGCTGGTTGCATTGCTAATGTTTCTATAAATTAATATAATTGTAAAACAAGTGTATGCAATCTTAATCTTTTGTTTCTGTAAAATTTCCAACATTGATGATGATAAAAATTGAGCAGCAAATCAGCATATTAGAATGATTTCTAAAAGATCATGTGCACACTTAAGACTAGAGTAATGAAGCTGAAAATTAAACTTTATCATCACAGAATTACTTTTACAGTATATTAAAATAAATGAAAATAAGTTATTTTACATTATTACTGGTTTCACTGTATAAAAATAAATCTAGCCTTGGTGAGCATAAGAAATTTTCAGAAACTTCTTAGCAACCCCAAAATTTTGAACATTAGTACATTTAGACTGCAAACTGAATTTTACTTGGTTCTTGTTTTTGTTTGTTGTAGAACATCAACTTGCAATGTGAATCGTCTACTGGGGTGCTTCTGTGTACACTGGGGGACCCCTTCAAAAGCAATCAGAGGGTAAGTCTTCATTGGTATCAGTGACTTGACATTCATAGGTTTTAAGCTCACTTATCTCGGGATTTAACAGCAGCAACAACCATATTAAATGGGTACTGGATGAGACTTTAGGGTTATTTATTGGATACAGGATTTAATAATAAGAGGTGAAATTAATTAACAGTGTTGCAATGAATTGCATTTCTAGAAGCAGATGTAATGAATCTGAAGATGGATGTCTTTATTTTTTTGTGGGTACTTCTGTCTTTCACAGGTGGAGATTGAGATCACCTTTGAAACGTCAGGAATCACATTAGACATGCAGGAGATTCAGACTCAACTGCAGCTCTCAACGTATGAGAAATCTTCATGATTGTCTTCAGATTCTTAAATAGGCTGAACGTTTGGAGAGAGATGCTTTGCAGGAAATGAGCTCGCAAAAAATCAATATCTCTTCTTAAGACACAGAATCCTGAAGAGAAACTGTTGTGCGCATAAGTTTACATAACCTGTGCAGAATCTCTAAGATGTTTAGCATTTTTTTAATTAGAGAGATAGAATCTAATTATGTTACCGCATTCATTCATTCATTCATTCCCTGAAGAAGCTGCGTAAAATATATTTACATATTATACAGAATACAGAATACAAAAAAAAAGACTTGAATTATGCTGTTCAAAGGTTTACATGTCCCTTTTTCTTAATATTATATGTAGTTTGTATTTGTATGCGTCTGTGTAATTTCAGTCATTATATCAAATATAGCTTCAAGGTAATACTAAATAAAAATTATTTCTTATTTTTCAGTTTTTGTTGTTTTAAAACATAAACATCTGGCAAATTCTGTAAGGAGAATGCAAAGTTGAGCAGAACTGTATATAGAAATAATATCATTGACCCACCCACAGGAAGGAATACAGTGCATAAAAACAGGGTCAAAAGCATTCAGTGATCCATTGTTCATTTCTGCAGATTTAACCACTAACATACGGCTTATATGCATATGAAAGAACAATTGTCTGTAAAAGAGGTTTGCTCAAAGAGTATGATTCAGAATTGGACTCTGGCTGATGATTTCATCTACATTTCTCAGGTCGAGCGATCAGAATGATCTACAGCCCCTGTTGAGAGTACTGATGGTGGATTATGAGCTACATCCCTTCTTTAATATGTGAGTTATGTGCCATTTCTATCCTTGGCTTAGAGCATTTCACCGGATCTTTTCTGTACCGCTTTTCAAAGCTATGTAAGAATGACTCATGTTACACTTCAGTATTATACAGACATTTCACTTTTTTTATGCCTGACATTAAAATCAAATCATTTTGCAAATACATTCATTTGAACATTTTTTTTTCTTGTAGCCTTCCATCCGATTTTAGGACAGAATTCAGTGGAAAAGTAATAGGAGAATCAGCCATGAAAAGTACCAGTGACATAGGAAGCCCAGTGGAATTCAACTTGACGGCAAGATGTTTTTTTACAGCATACATTCCTAACTAACTGTGATGTGTCAAGTCTCCAGTGTTGGACAATTTGTTTGTCCACACTGTAAGTAAAATCTGAAACATATGACATACGGTTTCCTAAAATCTGAAACATTGTTTAACATGCAGTATTGTGGACCAATTAAATTTCTTGGTAGGCGGAGCTGTGGAGAAACCAAATGACTGACAAAATCTCTTGTTGTTTGCCGCAGACACAACTGATTAGGACATAATATCAGACTTATTACATCATGCCTAGTTAGGAAATGGTGTAAAGATGGTTGCACAAAAAGTGTAAAAATAAGATGACATACGGTTTCCTAAAATCTGAAACATCGAATCGAATGCAGCAAAACAAAAACTTCAAAAAATTAATCAAGAAAACATGCAAACAAAGACTAAAAGATAGATTGTGTATAGGCAATTTTTCAGTAAAAAGTTCTTGTGTCGTTTGAACAGCTTGAAAAAAGGCTACACTGTATTTTCGAATTTGATTGGATGAGCTGGATTGGTGTAAACATATAGGTCCACCCCTAAACTTAAAGGGTTAGATCACCCAAAAATTTTGTCATTAATCACTCAACATAAAAAAGTTATCAAAAAACCCTTAATCACCTTTCAAACAATAAATAAAACCATACAAATTAAACTCTCAGATTTCATCAAAAATGGCTTAATTTGTGTTCCAAAGATGAACAAAGTCTTACGGGAACTACGTGAGGGTGAGTAATTAATGACAGAATTTTCATTTTTGAGTGAACTATCCCTTTATCCGTCAATGGGGCGTAAGTAGACTATGAAAATGTAATGATGAGATATATGAGAATATGAATTCATACAAACTAGGCACCATTTTGCCAGAATGTAAAATTGTTTGGCAATTTGGTCATTGTCAATTGTTCTGTGCCCTATGTGTGATACCTGTGCTTGTCCTAGCTGTGGTGTGATGTGACTCATTTAAAAAAAAAAAAAAAAACATAAGTCAGTACACACAATTAGTTTACAATTACTCAAAGTAATTGTTTTGTCTGCAGGTGGTTCTTCCTGGAGAACCTCTGGGAAATCGGGGGTATCTGGAAGTGGTCTTTCAGTGGCCTTCTTCTGTGGCTAATAAGAAGTGGCTGCTTTATCTGTCAGAGATTCAGATGACAGGAACCTCCAAGCCATTCTGTGTCCCTGAAAATAACATCATAAACCCCCTTAATCTCAATGTAAGTGATAAGATGCTGATTGTCACTGATTGTTTTTCTGCAGTACGGTGTTGATGACAGAGCAGTTTAGCACAATCCAGCCTTTGAATCATTGAGAGAAGCAGCAGAAGAAATCATGCTGGGACTGGGACCTCCTCCTTTCCCAGAACTATATTACCCACAGCTCGCACTGCAATCTCGCTCAATGTACAAAGCCGAGTGGGAATTATTTCAGAAAAAGTCTATCTCCTAATATGAAGCAGAGGGTGGTTTGGAGACTATCTATCTCTCTGTGCCTATAAGTCAGTGTGACATGTGCTTAGTAGGTCTAGATGCTCTACAAATAAATCCAAGAACTCAAAAAAAAAAAAGAATTAACTAAGACAGAAACGTCATACTAAGCAAGTCAATCAAAATATTCTAATTCAAGGTGATTTATGCTTATTAATATGGCATAGAAACCTGTAATGTGGAAAGTAATCCAGTGGAGCGCTGCAGGAATTACATATTTCTGTAGGCCAACTTGGAAGTTAGTATCTCCCTGGATCCCTCAAAATAAAAAACACACAATTAAAAAACTAAACATCTTAAACATTTTGTTCATGATGATAATCTTTGCAAATTAACACAACTTTTTATGATTTCAGAAGCCAAAATACAACTGCCAGAAGTCAAAAACTAAACATAGGCTATAGACAAACTACTATAAAAGTAACATTTTCCCTGAAAATTTAAGGTAGAATAGCAATTAATTAATGAGTAGACGAGTTTTTCTGGTCAGTGTGATGATGTTTAATGTGCCCTATAACCTCCGTAATTCAGTTTAGCCATTTGGTAGCAAACGAATTTGTCAAGATGCATAAAAGCTTTAAAAAAATCACAAGGGGGTATTACTGATGTATTTTATGTTGTAGAATTAAACATAATATTTTGAGATTTTGTTAACCACTGACCTTGTTTCAAGCTTTTAACAAAAATCCCATTTGAAAAAACCCATTGACTTCGAAAACCAAGGAACGCTAGGTGCTAATATGCGAACTCGTTTTCAGGTTTTTGAAAAGACATCATCCCTGCAGCATTTTATTGCCATGCACTTAATATAATGAGCTTGTTAACGTGATGGATGTGTTACCTCCTGTGGATTAGGTGTCGGAGCGCAAGACTAGAAGGAGGAAAAGAGACGAGGCCTCCTCAGAGTCTGAACAGACCCCCTCAAAGCCGCGGGCCGTCCAGAGGAAACCTCCTGCCAACCTGGTGAGTATATCCGTCTCCCTCAACCATTGTTTTGTTGCTAGGCAACTGGATGATACTGGCATAACATGTCTCCTCTGATACTTTGCATGATGTAGTATGCAACAGAGACTAGACAAAGACAAAATGAAGAGTGTTTTGGCTGTCACTGCTCATTCTCTCTCAATCTCAGGACTGTGACACAGGTAGTGCCCTCTGTCAGACATTCACCTGCCCCTTGCTTGGGATGGACAAGTCGGCCCAATCTCACTGTCAGAGCACGCTTATGGAACAGCACGATGCTTGAGGTCAGAGCTCCGCTTTCATTTCAGACTTCACATCCTCATCTCATTACTGCAGGCTTGTTGCATCCCAGGCTCTCAAGGATAAATCCCACACTTGCTTTGTGACATTTTTTCAGAGTTTATGAGGGTTTAAGTGCTTTCATTTTTGTTACACCAGGTGCAGTTCTTCAAAATACGCAATATACTTTGCCTTAAAGTTGCAGTACCTTAAATACAGTGGCCCCAAAAAGTATTTGGACACTTAAAACTTGCATTAGAAGCAAGGGCATCTGCAAACAATGATGCTAGACTTTTTCTCAGAACCTTAACTTTTGTAAGCCATTACTTTTATTTAACTGGTCCCAATGTGATTTTAGTGGATGTATGAAGTCATATAGCCTCAAGTATTTCTTCACATTAACTACGGAAACGTTCCACTTACTTTGAACACATTGTACAGCATATAAAATTTTATCATCTAAAACCTAACTTTATTTTTAATTGTTTTGTATAATGTTTAATATATTTAATTTGGTTTGATCATTTATATTTTGTATTTATGACATTTAGACATTTGTAACTGTGTGTTTCTTCTTGGGGGCCGATGTATGTGAAATTTTAAATGATCTAATTCGTGAAATATATTAAGAATGTTCAAATGCCTTATTTACATTTTTCTAGCAGCACTAGAAAATAGTCTGTCAGATATTTACTGAATAAGGCTGTGTTTTTTAAAGGAAACCAATTGCAGGTCCTACCGCAGAAACTATAGGGGCTTTCACACTGGAGAAACCTTTCCATAGTTCCTAGAACTGTTGCCGGAAGTTCGCACTTTTTGGTGTGTTCGCACTGCAGGAACTAGGAACGGTTTTAGTTCTAGGAACTCAATTTGGGGGAACTAAATTAGCTCCTTCTTCAGAGTAGAGTCTAAAACAAGTTCTATAGGAACTACCAGTGATGTAAGTTTACAGTGATTGGCCAAACACATACGAAACACCGGCTACCCAGCATTTTTAAAAAGCATTGTAAAATAATTAACTCCACAAACATGAAAAAACAGTGATAATGGCATTTATCTGTTGTCTGCAGCATTATGTTCTTTTCTCAGCCTCGATGATATGTAAAACTGCAAGTTGTCACAGGAGATTTAGTCTGATTTTCATGCTCTTTCACTCGCGTAAATTGTGCGTTTACATTCCATCTCCGTTATTGCAAAATCCACATCACACACCATCACGACGTCCTCCATTCACTGGTTGTTGACGTTTATAAATGCCACGAATAAAGACTGTAGCTTCGAAGTTCATGCTGCTGGGTGTGAATGCAACCAGGAAAACGGTCCATAGTTCCCTAGGAATGACCCTGCTGGCTAGTTCCTAGAACTACACGGTGTGAAAGCCCCTTATTAGTAGCCCGGGTCTCTATGAGCTATTTAGGTACAGTATTTTTGAGAAACAAAGCCCTGTAGGAGTTTTCAATCTGTTCCTGTAGCCTCACCAGCACTGCACATTTCAGATGTCTCCCTTATTTAACCCAGCTGAATTAATGCATCAGCTGATTAGTAGAGTACTCTGTGTCCTGAGCTGAGTGCATCCGATATAACGGTGGAAAAACGGATCATTTTACTGACACTCTTGTTCAGCAAAAATGAACTAATCTGTATTCAGGTTCTTTTGTTCATTTGAACTGAGTTCAAATTCCCCCGTACACAGTCATTTATTCATATTGTGAACTAGGAAATCATTATAATGAAATAGAATTATGAGAAGCACAGATGATTAGTTCACCTCCTGAGTCTTTCGTTCATTTGCCACGTGACAGATGCAGTGAATGAATCGTTCATGAACGACTCATCACTAGTCCAAATAAAAGAAACAATCCAAATGTGCAGTGCTGTACATGATTCTGAAGTTCAGAAAATAACATTTTTGCAGCTCTCTTTTTACAGGACTACAATGCTGCAAGAGTACTGGTGTATGGTAGAGCCACACTGAGTCTAAAAACAGACAGACCAAGCATCAAGATGAGCAATAACACCCGTGAGGTACAAACACAACATCTCCGAGTTTCCTCTTCTATCTGGAACTCTCTCTTGCATACATTTAGCATAAGTGAGAGAAAATCAAATAATTATTAAAATGAGGCAATTTCCTGTATATGTTTTCTGGTGCATTAGAGATTAATGACTGTAAACATCTTTTCTGTTTTTAGTTTTTACAGTAACTATAAGACCCTGCAGAGGCAGCAGATCTTATGAAGTATGAAGCGCCTCTGTGGATATCATTGTGTCTTGCGTTGGCAGGAGTGATTCTGCTGGGTCGATTGTCATTTTAACTGTGGAAGGTGAGAGGATCCTTTTGTACTTCAATGGCTCCACACTTTCCTTTTGTTAACACATCTGCATGTTTATTCTAGATGGACAGGACACAATTACGACTTTTACAAATGCTTTGACACCATAAACAAAGTGTGAAGTTTCTTTCTTTTACCTCCAGCGTGAGAGAAACAAGGAGCATAGCACATACTGCTACAACATTTTATTTAATCATCTTTTATATTGAGGGCAACATTTCATACGTTCATAATGGCACTTTGGTGCCTGTAACCTTACCGGTCATAACTATATATTCTATATTATATTATTCTATATTAAGTACCAACCAACATTATTTAAATAGAAGGCCACATAACATGTTATTAAATTATTTAGCTTTTTACAATAGCAATTGACCATATAAAGACAGTGGCTGCAGGAATTACATATTTCTGTAGGCCAACTTGGAAGTTAGTATCGTGACCAACACACATTTATGATTCTTAAACATTTTGTTCATGATGATATACACATTTTGTTCATGATGATAATCTTTGCAAATTAACACAACTTTTTATGATTTCAGAAGCCAAAATACAACTGCCAGAAGTCAAAAACTAAACATAGGCTATAGACAAACTACTATAAAAGTAACATTTTCCCTGAAAATTTAAGGTAGAATAGCAATTAATTAATGAGTAGACGAGTTTTTCTGGTCAGTGTGATGATGTTTAATGTGCCCTATAACCTCCGTAATTCAGTTTAGCCATTTGGTAGCAAACAAATTTGTCAAGATGCATAAAAGCTTTAAAAAAAATCACAAGGGGGGTATTACTGATGTATTTTATGTTGTAGAATTAAACATAATATTTTGAGATTTTGTTAACCACTGACCTTGTTTCAAGCTTTTAACAAAAATCCCATTTGAAAAAACCCATTGACTTCGAAAACCAAGGAACGCTAGGTGCTAATATGCGAACTCGTTTTCAGGTTTTTGAAAAGACATCATCCCTGCAGCATTTTATTGCCATGCACTTAATATAATGAGCTTGTTAATGTGATGGACGTGTTACCTCCTGTGGATTAGGTGTCGGAGCGCAAGACTAGAAGGAGGAAAAGAGACGAGGCCTCCTCAGAGTCTGAACAGACCCCCTCAAAGCCGCGGGCCGTCCAGAGGAAACCTCCTGCCAACCTGGTGAGTATATCCGTCTCCCTCAACCATTGTTTTGTTGCTAGGCAACTGGATGATACTGGCATAACATGTCTCCTCTGATACTTTGCATGATGTAGTATGCAACAGAGACTAGACAAAGACAAAATGAAGAGTGTTTTGGCTGTCACTGCTCATTCTCTCTCAATCTCAGGACTGTGACACAGGTAGTGCCCTCTGTCAGACATTCACCTGCCCCTTGCTTGGGATGGACAAGTCGGCCAATCTCACTGTCAGAGCACGCTTATGGAACAGCACGATGCTTGAGGTCAGAGCTCCGCTTTCATTTCAGACTTCACATCCTCATCTCATTACTGCAGGCTTGTTGCATCCCAGGCTCTCAAGGATAAATCCCACACTTGCTTTGTGACATTTTTTCAGAGTTTATGAGGGTTTAAGTGCTTTCATTTTTGTTACACCAGGTGCAGTTCTTCAAAATACGCAATATACTTTGCCTTAAAGTTGCAGTACCTTAAATACAGTGGCCCCAAAAAGTATTTGGACACTTAAACTTGCATTAGAAGCAAGGGCATCTGCAAAACAATGATGCTAGACTTTTTCTCAGAACCACCTTAACTTTGGTAAGCCATTACTTTTATTTAACTGGTCCCAATGTGATTTTAGTGGATGTATGAAGTCATATAGCCTCAAGTATTTCTTCACATTAACTACGGAAACGTTCCACTTACTTTGAACACATTGTACAGTATATATTATTTTATCATCTAAAACCTAACTTTATTTTTAATTGTTTTGTATAATGTTTAATATATTTAATTTGGTTTGATCATTTATATTTTGTATTTATGACATTTAGACATTTGTAACTGTGGGTTCTTCTTGGGGGCCGATGTATGTGAAATTTTAAATGATCTAATTCGTGAAATATATTAAGAATGTTCAAATGCCTTATTTACATTTTTCTAGCAGCACTAGAAAATAGTCTGTCAGATATTTACTGAATAAGGCTGTGTTTTTTTAAAGGAAACACTAGAACTGTTGCCGGAAGTTCGCACTATAGGGGCTTTCACACTGGAGAAACCTTTCCATAGTTCCTAGAACTGTTGCCGGAAGTTCGCACTTTTTGGTGTGTTCGCACTGCAGGAACTAGGAACGGTTTTAGTTCTAGGAACTCAATTTGGGGGAACTAAATTAGCTCCTTCTTCAGAGTAGAGTCTAAAACAAGTTCTATAGGGAACTACCAGTGATGTAAGTTTACAGTGATTGGCCAAACACATACGAAACACCGGCTACCCAGCATTTTTAAAAAGCATTGTAAAATAATTAACTCCACAAACATGAAAAAACAGTGATAATGGCATTTATCTGTTGTCTGCAGCATTATGTTCTTTTTCTCAGCCGCGATGAGAGGTAAAACTGCAAGTTGTCACAGGAGATTTAGTCTGATTTTCATGCTCTTTCACTCGCGTAAATTGTGCGTTTACATTCCATCTCCGTTATTGCAAAATCCACATCACACACCATCACGACGTCCTCCATTCACTGGTTGTTGACGTTTATAAATGCCACGAATAAAGACTGTAGCTTCGAAGTTCATGCTGCTGGTGTGAATGCAACCAGGAAAACGGTCCATAGTTCCCTAGGAATGACCCTGCTGGCTAGTTCCTAGAACTACATGGTGCGAAAGCCCCTTATTAGTAGCCCGGTCTCTATGAGCTATTTAGGTACAGTATTTTTGAGAAACAAAGCCCTGTAGGAGTTTTCAATCTGTTCCTGTAGCCTCACCAGCACTGCACATTTCAGATGTCTCCCTTATTTAACCCAGCTGAATTAATGCATCAGCTGATTAGTAGAGTACTCTGTGTCCTGAGCTGAGTGCATCCGATATAACGGTGGGAAAAACGGATCATTTTACTGACACTCTTGTTCAGCAAAAATGAACTAATCTGTATTCAGGTTCTTTTGTTCATTTGAACTGAGTTCAAATTCCCCGTACACAGTCTTTTATCATATTGTGAACTAGGAAATCATTATAATGAAATAGAATTATGAGAAGCACAGATGATTAGTTCACCTCCTGAGTCTTTCGTTCATTTGCCACGTGACAGATGCAGTGAATGAATCGTTCATGAACGACTCATCACTAGTCCAAATAAAAGAAACAATCCAAATGTGCAGTGCTGTACATGATTCTGAAGTTCAGAAAATAACATTTTTGCAGCTCTCTTTTTACAGGACTACAATGCTGCAAGAGTACTGGTGTATGGTAGAGCCACACTGAGTCTAAAAACAGACAGACCAAGCATCAAGATGAGCAATAACACCCGTGAGGTACAAACACAACATCTCCGAGTTTCCTCTTCTATCTGGAACTCTCTCTTGCATACATTTAGCATAAGTGAGAGAGAAAATCAAATAATTATTAAAATGAGGCAATTTCCTGTATATGTTTTCTGGTGCATTAGAGATTAATGACTGTAAACATCTTTTCTGTTTTTAGTTTACAGTAACTATAGACCCTGCAGAGGCAGCAGATCTTATGAAGTATGAAGCGCCTCTGTGGATAATCATTGTGTCTGCGTTGGCAGGAGTGATTCTGCTGGGTCTGATTGTCATTTTACTGTGGAAGGTGAGGATCCTTTTGTACTTCAATGCTCCACACTTTCCTTTTGTTAACACATCTGCATGTTATTCTAGATGGAAGGACACAATTAACGACTTTGACAAATGCTTTGACACCATAAACAAAGTGTGAAGTTTCTTTCTTTTACCTCCAGCGTGAGAGAAACAACAACACATACTGCTACACATTTTAATCATCTTTTTCTGTGAGGCAACATTTCATACGTTCATAATGGCACTTTGGTGCCTGTAACCTTACCGGTCATAACTATATATTCTATATTATATTATTCTATATTATACCAACCAACATTATTTAAATAGAAGGCCACATAATATATTATAATTATTTACGCTTTTACAATAGCAATTGAACATATAAAGACAGTGAACCGTGTCACACACACAAACCACCATCCAGGTAACACACAACAAAATAAAATATAATAAAATTGTGCTGTAAGCATGAATTAATTAAACAAAAAAATCTATCATCATATACTTCATAAAAAGGAAACTAAATAAAGATCACCAAAAATTATTTTTGTTAATAAAATGTAATGCATATATATATATATATATATATATATATATATATATATATATATATATATATATATATATAAAGCCATTTTATTGTGAAATTATGTGTATTTTTATGTTGAATAAAATATAGTTTTTAAGCATAAATGATGTGTAACTCACACTTTTCACTTCCCAACTTTTACATTTTACAGTCAAATTAAGTTTATTTTTTATGTTGAATGTTTTATGGTGTCGATAGATGCTGCACATGGATATATTTTACATCAACACATTTGTACCAGAAAAGCAGCTGATTCAAGACTAGATCATTTCCTCCAGCCATGCCTTGTGTTTTTTTTTTTTGATCGCTCATATCTGAATCCTGTTCCCAGTGCGGTTTCTTCAAGAGGGCCAACACCAGAGAGCTTTATGAGGCCAAGGCCCAGAAAGCAGAAATGAAAACACAGCCATCTGAAAATGACCGCCTTACAGAGGAGGACTGAGATTCGCTCTGACACAAAAAGCGAATCCGTAGGTGCCACAACCAACAGCTCTCTAGCTGAAACACTGGGCTTAATTAACAATAATGTATTCCATGCAAGCTCCGCTAATACTGTCTTTCCTCTTCCCTTTTGAGACACAACGCTTGCCTCGTCTGTTTTCAACTCTCATCATTGCTCTCAAAAACACTAGAGGTTGTTTTTTTTTTCCTGAAACAAATTGATATGTGAGGCTCTTTGTTATGTCCTCAGGCTTGTGATGCTGTTATCTTGGAGATAGAATGATGTTTTAAAACATCAACTGTATATTGCTTTAATCCAGCTTCTGAACGCCTTTTCTTGCTTTGACAAGACTAATAACTTCCTTCTGCGTTACCATGTTCTTTTCTTTTTTTTGCAGTTTGGGGCTTGCTTTCAGCTGAGGCAACAAACTCCTTCTGATCACATCTTCTCTTACAGAGATAACAAGCTTTCTTTTCCCCCTCACAATCTGCAGCTGAATTTATAATGCATTTTTACACACTTGCTCTATCTCTTAATAATTTGCTCTCTTATAATTTAAATTGAGTTTAAAGAATGCTTTCTCTCAGTTGCTATTTAATGTTAATCTTGTAAACTCATAGAATGACTTCATTTGAAGCTCTCGGATTTCTCAAAGCTTCTTTGAACACATGCTGCTTACCTTGTTACTATAATAATCCTGGTAAGATAATGTGGTAGGATGTTTTGCTCACAATGCTCTTTGTTATGTTTTCTCACAGAGTGGCTTTTTTAAGCGGGCTGCCTACTTTCGAACTATGCCAAAATACCAAGGCGTGAAGATTTGTAAGAAGGAAAAGTACAAGGTAAACCAGGGCTTTTTAATTGTGGACACCACAAAAAATAAGAAACACTGGATCACAAGCTGGACTGAAAAGACACAGTACTACTGATGAAAGCACTCTTACATTGCCTCTTTTAGACAGTGGAATGGACTTTACCTGAACTCTACCTGATTTGATTGGAACAACTTCAAGATTTCAGATATAATTGAAAATGTTCATTCAAAACTGTCAAACATGAACTTATTATACCGAACACTCTGTGTGAGATTACATACTGTATTGGTGTTTATTTTGGTTACAGTTTTTCAACAGAATACATGTATTATGTATGCTGACGGGCTCAACAATAAGGATTTTTCCTGCTGGCTCAGTAGTTCAGATTTGTGCTTGGCCTGCCAACATTTTCACTGTCACCCACCACAAAGGAATGATCCATTTTTATATTTATGCCCTTGAAAATGAAGATTCTTCACTGGAATCTTTGGTTCCATGAAGAACCTTTAACATCCATGGAATCTTTCCAATGCACAAAGGATTCTTTATAGAGGAAGAATGTTATTTAGATTTTTAAAAGTTCTTCACACTAGGAAAAAAAAAGTTACTTTAAGAATTTTCTACTGAAAGTTTCTCTGGGGAACCCAAATAGTTCTTATTTGGAATCAGAGCAAAAAATGCTATAGTAACCTTTAACTTTAAGATAATAGCAATGTGTTTTTACTGTATTTTTTACTTGTATATTTGCTATAATTTTTTTTTCATTAAATGTTACAGTTTTAAAATTCTTTTATTATGATTGCAAGAAAACAACATGCAACAAGCTGTAAATTATACAGCTAAAATGAACTGTAATTCATTTCTGCTGAAAAACAGTGGCTTACACTGACAAAACAAACAAACAATTTTCACTTAGAAAATGAAATGGCAAGTAACAAACTGAATTAAACATGAATTTTTAAAGTAGAAAGACTAAAATATTATTTTTAAGGTGTACTCCAGTAATCTTTATTTTAAAAAATTTTTTACAACTTCGAAAAATATTTTTTACAGTGTACAGTGCAAAACATATTGGTATGGAGTTTTCAGCGCGTTTTAATTCTGTCAAGTCTTTTTGTTTTCAAATTTAACCAAACCTTATATTTGTAACCAACAAGATGAATACAGCCGAACGCTTAAGTGTGAAAAGCATAAAAATGGATGTACAAAATCAATGATTTCTGAATTTGAAATCAGTGTAAAAATGTCATTCAGTGGGTCTTCCTTGTTGTTGAGCTCTGTGTTATGTTTGATTTTCATTCTTTCGCATTTGTCTGTGTGAGGACTTGTATGTTATGTGCCCTGTAACTGAAAATAGCACTGTATTTTTTCCAATAATTCTAAAATAAGTTGCCCAGTCATGACTCACTATCCCTCTCATCCGGTTCTTGCTTTATATATTTTTATCTTGCATCAGGTCACGTTCATACGAAACACTGATGGATTTCAGAGAAAAAAGACTCAGCATATGAACGTGAATCATTCAGTACAGAACAGCAAACAGACATACACACAAATACTCGTCGCCTATGCAATTGGGACAGTACCTAATTTCAAATTCAGCCTTTTTTAGCCCCACTCTGAGGTGCTGTGGTGTGTGAGGAGGTGAACATAGATGTGTGTTTCATGCCCTGATTGTTGTTCATTTTACAGTCAAGTTCTAGATCTTTGAGGGGGATTATGTCCGTTTTAAATTTTACTATTAAATTTGTCTAAAAGTGTCCAGTACCTGTCATGATTTTGTGGATATGTTTCTACTCCAGTGATTTATATTTGTATTTATAATATTTTATAAATTATGTGGATGTTGTTTACATGTCTAACATAAACGTTCATTTGGTGAAAATAAGTCCTGTGCTCACGTGTCAACAGACCTGTAAATCTACGCAGCTAAAGGCTGTGTGCATTAATTAGCTCTCATAGCTGCCTTAGTAGACTAAATAAATAAATAAATAAAGTGATGGCTTAATAAAAAACAATGATTGCGTGTTTTGTCCTAAATGCGCGCTCGTGTTACTCATTTTGTAAGTAATGAACGGGAATGTGATGATTTCTAATCCTGTTAAGCCTCACACCAGCAGGAAAGTAATTGCATTAGAGTTTGAATAGATGTCAAAACTAACCGCATTCTCAAGCGAGCGTCACGGGAGCGCGAGCCCCGCCTGCAGGGGGATTAGCACGCGCTAAACCTCAGCTCCGCGCGCTCCGTCAGGTAACGCCGACCACGACTAACCTAAGAGCACAAACGATGAGACATAAAGCCGCTGCTTTGGTCTAATTTGGTTTTCGCGATACCAGCCGACAGGTCGGCGTCTGGACTCTTAAGCTTCTACGCTGTGAACTGTCAAGTGGTTTTTGGTTTGGTACATTTCAGAGTAAATCCGCGCGGCGGGTCGCGTCTTTTGGAGAGGACGATGTTCTTCGTATTTGAGAGTGACGGGAGCGCGCGAGTCGGTGTCGCTCGCGGGGAATGACGCTTCAGACTTTGACCAAGTGTTATCAAGTTAATTACCTGATGGACTAAATGAAGAATGCCGCACGTTTGGGAGTTCATTCTGATTCTCAACATTAATGTCGTCTTTGTAGAAGGTAAACTGTGTTTAAATATGAAAACTCTCTCTCAGGACGCTTAAGATGTTTAACTGCTGACAGCTCTCTCTAATATAGCGGCATTTTCATTATGATGGCATAATGCAGAAACGTCCAGAGCTAAACAGCTATTAAATTGAATGTGTCATTTGAAAGTGATAGACTAATTCATCTTGTGCTCATAAAACAACGCTGGATATTTACTGTCTGAAGCCATTGTTTATTGACTGACTAGTTTTATCTGGTTAATGCAGACTTTTGCTGTTAACATGGTCTCCCAGCCTAACCAGGGTCTGGCCAATCTGAAAAGTACTCAAAACCAGTCAGTTTGACCAGGCTGTGAGACTAGATAGGACCATCCAGCTAGTTAAGACTGGGTTTAGCTCATGTTTTCCCCCCTGCAGCAGAGTGGTCATCTCAAAAATGAAAAGATTTTAAATGTAACAGCAGGGATTTGGAGAGAAAAAAAAAAGATTCCCAAAAATTTCATTTCCTGCATAGCTGTGGTTTTCTTGTATTCCTTTAAAAAAACACCAGTTTTTAGAAAAGAATAACCATGGATTAGAAGAATGATGTCTTAAACCAGATTAAGATAGTTTGCAGGTCTTTAGTGTTGTTTGAGATGGCTTTCCAGCCTGGCCAAGCTGGTCTTCAGGTGGTCCACAGGATCTACTAGCCTTTTCAGTTAAAAAGAGTCCAAACCAGCCAACAGGTCTGAAACCGGGAGGCCAGCACACCATCTTAGGTTGGTTTCAACTAGTTCTCAATTCTTTTCATCTTTGGTGTTTCTCTTCTCAGATAATCGTTCTCCGATGAGTGCAGACATCTTAAAGTGATATTAAACATCACAAGAAAATGCATTTCATTGCTAAAAAAAATATAAAAGAAAAAAAAAGGCAAAGAAAACCATACTAAATGAGAGTATTAAAACATCAGTGTAAAGAGGTTGTCATTGAGTCATAAGCCTCAGAGTAAAGCTCATCTAGAGTCTGTGAGGTTCTTCTGTTCTTTTGCACTATTGAAGTACCCGGTTTGTTTTGGCAGTCCAGAGTTTGACATCATCCTTTCTCCAGGGGATGGGCATCTATAAAACACAAACACAAGTGAGATCTTCAAAGAGCTGGATATGTGCATGAAGGGTTTCTACAGAAAAGCTCGTAATATGTTTGAAAGGAAGTTGACGTGTGATCTGAGTTCAGGCTAGTACAAAGGGGACGACGGCTGTGAGGAGGAGAGGAAAAGAAAAAAGATGCTACCTGATAAAAGCGTGATGTTTATTTTCCTCATTCCAGCCAATAATATCAAAGTGATTCATGCATGTCAAAAACGTGCGGCGTAAAATAATATACAAGCCCTTTTATGTTCAGCTCAGTATCGCACAGGGAGCCACACGCAACAGACTCCACTCAAGTGTCAGCATTTTGCGAATCTCCCGGCATATGAATCTCAGCACCTGCACTTACAGCAAATCCGCGGCTCTCGATGCTTCTAGATACTGCAGACTGTAGCCTCAGAAATAGCGGCTTCCTACGAGTCACATAAGTGAAAGTGCACAAGCCTCTCATATCTCAGATACAGATGTCGATAAATTGAGGTGGAAGCAAATTGGGCTCCAATCCTCCGCCCCGTTCGTGACGGGCACATCAAAGCGACCTGGCTTGAGAGTAGACCCGTGGTGTGGTGTATTAAAGAGCAGCCCTGAGTGCTTGACTTGGCAGTGGATATGATGCAAACCGCAGCCTGAAGCCAGAGGGAGAGAGGTGAGGGGAATAGTGATGTGAGATAACAGAGTGAATTCAGAATGCTGGAGTCTGCTGCCTCTGTGACCTACTTTCCTGCCGTCAAGGCCCAGAGAAGAGCATCCAGGATGCATCTGTCGTCATCACACAAATGTGCTTTTTTTTGCTTGCAATTAAGCAGTGCTAGGCAAATATTGACTTTATAAATTTCCATGCTGTTTTATTTTTTTTTTTTTTTTTTTTTTAAATACAAATTAAATAAGCCTTGAATCAAAAAAACTCATCACATCATCCTACAAGCAGACAAATCAAAAACCTCACTCCACAGCAGAAACTTCTCTCCACAGGGAGCTGGGGCCTATTACAGGTGTGACTGTATTTTCAAAGAGCAGTGGGTGAGTGATGTGTGAATCTCTTCTTTTCCCGCAGCACAGCCGGTGTCATCAAAGCTGCACGATGGTTGGTGGGCATACAAAGATGTTGTCCAGGGGAGCTTTATACCAGGTAAGCCTTTCAAAAAAGAAAAGAAAACCGTGTGAGAGTATGCAGAATGTGTCTTGTAAAGAGTCATGCTGCTAAGACGCGCAAGATATGCACGGTTGATGCTTTATTCGGAGAAGCTTTGTGTGTTGACATAATAGCACATGAAGCTATAGGGTGCCAATGAATACTTTATTCTGTTTGATTCACACGTTTAATGTATGTATGCGGTGTGAAGGAGAAGATTTAACACAAATCAGGGTGAAAAGTTATTTAACGATTGCACATGCTGCATCATAAGTTAGAGTTTAAGTGGGGAGTTTATAGTGCTAGCATTTCAACACTAGATTAGTTAACCTGATACGTTTAAGGTTGTTAAATGATGCAAGCAGGATAGAGGTTATTTTAAAGGTGAACTTTAAGGCTGAAATTTTCTGTGGCAATAGCATCACCAAACAAAACTGTGTGCAGAAATAATGATTTTTTAATCAAGTTTCCCAGACAGACTGTTAGTACTTTTTTCAGCTAGTGACAATAAAAACATTTATAATGTTACAAAAAGTCTATTGCAAATAAATGTTGTTCTTTTGAATTTTATTATTCATCAAAAAAATCACAGTCTCTACAGTATATAATCAGCAGCACAACTGTTTTTTTCACATTGATAATATTACGAAATCTTGAGCAGCAAATCAGCAAATTATATTATATTATTAATGAACATTCAACACACAATAAAGAATTAAATAAAGCCAAAAAAAAAAAAGTCTTTCCAAAGCATCACTGGAATTCTTTTTTATTTTAAAATATATTAAAATAGAAAGCAGTTATTTTAAATATTTTTTTTACAATATTACTGTTTTTACTGAATATTTGATTAAATAAATACACCTTTTGTGAGCATAGGAGACTTAGTTAAAAAACAATTACAAATCTTTCTTACCCCAAACTTTTAAATGAATAAATATGTCATGACTGATATTTTTATAGTAGGATTTTCTGGTGTCAAATATGTAGAATTATAGCTTTAAAAACTGTGATCATAATCAAATTAGCCAAAATATTTAATAACTGAACATGCAAGAGCAGAACACTGTGAATGGTGGATGAATGGATTCTCCCCATATTTTGTTGTGTGGGTGCAGATCCCGTGTGGGCCTGGTTATAGCTTAATCTATTTTTACAGCTTGTGGTCTCAGCTGATTAATGCTTACTATTGCAGTAGAGGTCTGAGACACTTTATGATTTTTATTTCGAGGTATTTCATTATGTAGTCAGTTCAGAGTAATGTATGTAGCCAGCAAAAGGAGCCCTGTGAACACTTGACAAGGACTGTAATGGTAATTTCCTTTTAGTATGCTTAAGAGCTTTTAATAAAAGAAGATATCTATAGGGGACAGAACCATACAATTCCTACTTATTTATGTGGAAGGGTCTTTATAATTCCAAAAAAGTAAAGCTTGATCTACTTACTGTACAAGGACATGTAGGGCAGGCTCATCAATCTGAGTTGTAGGGGATATCAAGTAAGCCCTATAGCAAACTCATAAATATATATATATTGCACATAAATTTACCTCTTTATTAAGTGTTTATACAAGGGAGAAAAACTCTCTGGATTATATTGCGTAAATGTCCTTGAGACTTAAAAAACGGACTGTGAAAGAAAGAAGATGAGAAAGCATTCAAATAGCGAGTGTCATCCCTTTTTCCCAGAGTGTGTCTGGGTTCATTTCAAGACCGTCCTCACACGAAAAACAACACACTTTTGCTTGTCCAAATGGTTTGAGAATACTAAAGGTCTATGTTTTAGTAGTAATCCTTTCAAACTAATGTGTTTCCCAGAAGTGCTTGTGATGTGTTCACTTGTCAAAAAGAATATATCAGTTATGGTTAAATCTGATCTTACTGTAAAATGAGGCATAATACAGATGAAGTGTGGAATTTCTGCCCTGCACCAAATGAACAAGAAATTGGATGTTTGTTTTCTAAGTGTTTTATGATGACCCCCTCCCCTGTCTGCCATTGGTCAGGTAAACCAGATGGCCCGCCCTCAAAACTAACGTCATTGGTTTAGTCGCTGTTGTGTGTTGCTCATGTTCTTGTGGGTTGGATGCTTAAAACAATCAATGTTTTGAATGCACCACAGAGACACGGTGTCTTTACACTTTTCAATTTGGAGAATCAGCTTGACAAATTGGCTTCCTTATAGCTGTCCTCTGCATATTAAAACTGCAATAGGAGAAAGTATTTAACATTTTAAAAAAAAATTAACGCACATCAGCTTTAACTGTAAAGTGCTTTTATGATTGATTCATCATACTTACAACCAGGAATAAAAACTGTAACTCTCAGTCACCCGTTGGATGATCATGCCAGTCACACAAAATTGGCTTTGTCATATCTCATAAGGTCTAAGAGACAAATTAAGTTTAGGAGAAAGAAGAGACCCGTTTTCGTTTTATAATCTTGTCTATCAGTTGAATGTGATGCTCCAAAAAGTCTCATGATTGTGACATGCATTGGCTATTTTCAGAATCATGGACTTCATTCACTCCAGTGAGAAATGAACTTTTCTTTAATTGTGTGCATATTCATGAATGTATATTTCAGTCCTGTTTTTTGGCATGCGCTCAATTATATGTGTACATAGCTGTGGCAGGAAGTTTTTACATTGTTAATTGCGAGAGAACATCTCTTCTTATTCTCCCTGAGGTTTTTCGCTGAAGCTGCTACAAGCCGTGTTCTGCTTTTTGAAATTCATGTTGATAACTCATCTCACTTGCACTAAAAACAAACACGTTATATTTTTGCAAAAACAAAAATCGAGACCAGTGTTTGGGGTCAGCAAGTTTGGGTCGGCATAAAAAGATAAATGGTGAGCCTAAAGTGTGGAGATTTTTTCTTGCTTTTAACATTTAAAATATAGCCATAATTAAGTGCTGGTCTGACGTTTCAGGTGATTGCCTTTGATGTGCTACTATTAGGGAAACTGAAGAAGCAATTCAGAACACTTGAGCTTCGGGGGGATGAACAAACAAAACAATTCCTAGTTCCTCCGTCTCTCTTCATCTGGAAACCTGCACTGTTGAATAAATTCTCACGATGCAGAAATGTGCGAAGCAAAGAGAATGTGTAAAATGTAAATATTTGTAGCATTAAAATGAATGCGCTGCCTCCAAATGTAAGACTTTATGCAACTTTCAGTATGTTGTAAGATTACCTGATGGACTAAACAAAGAATGCCGCACGTTTGGGAGTTCATTCTGATTCTCACCATTAATGTCGTCTTTGGTAGAAAGGTAAAACTGCTTGTTTAAATGAGTGAAAACTCTCTCTCAGGACGCTTAAGATGTTTAACTGCTGACAGCTCTGTGGTTAATATATAGCGGCATTTTCATTATGCTGGCATAAGTGCAGAAAACGTCTCCAGAGCTAAACAGCTATTAAATGTGAATGTGTCATTTGAAAGTGATAGACTAATTCATCGTGTGCTCATAAAACAACGCTGGATATTTACTGTCTGAAGCCATTGTTTATTGACTGACTAGTTTTTCTTACTAGGATAATGCAGACTCTTTTGCTGTTAACATGTCTCCCAGCCTAACCAGGGTCTGGCCAATCTGAAAATACTCAAAACCAGTCGTTTGACCAGGCTGTGAGACTAGATAGGAATAAGACCATCAGACTAGTTAAGACTGGGTTTTAGCTCATGGTTTTCCCCCCTGCAGCAGAGTGGTCATCTGAAAAAATGAAAAGATTTTTAAATGTAACAGCAGGGATTTGGAAGAGAGAAAAAAAAAAGATTCCCAAAAATTTCATTTCCTGCATAGCTGTGGTTTTCTTGTATTCCCTTTAAAAAACACCAGTTTTTAGAAAAAGAATAACCATGGATTAGAAGAATTGATGTCTTAAACCAGTATTAAGATAGTTTGCAGGTCTTTAGTGTTGTTTGAGATGGCTTTCCAGCCTGGCCAAGCTGGTCTTCAGGTGGTCCCAGGAATCTACCAGCATTTTCAGTTAAAAAGAGTCCCAAACCAGCCAACAGGTCTGAAACCGGGAGGCCATCACACCCATCTTAGGTTGGTTTCAACTAGTTTCTCAATTTCTTTTCATCTTTGGTGTTTCTCTTCTCAGATAAACTCGTTCTCCTGATGAGTGCCAGACATCTTAAAGTGATATTAAACATCACAAGAAAATGCATTTCATTGCTAAAAAAAAATAAAAAGAAAAAAAAGGCAAAGAAAACCATACTAAATGAGAGTATTAAAACATCAGTGTAAAGAGGTTGTCAGTGAGTCATAAGCCTCAGAGTAAACTCATCTAGAGTCTGTGAGGTTCTTCTGTTCTTTTGCACTATGAAGTACCCGGTTTGTTTTGGCAGTCCAGAGTTTGGACATCATCCTTTTCTCCAGGGGATGAGCATCTATAAAACACAAACACAAGTGAGATCTTCAAAGAGCTGGATATGTGCATGAAGGGTTTCTACAGAAAAGCTCGTAATATGTTTGAAAGGAAGTTGACGTGTGATCTGAGTTCAGGCTAGTACAAAGGGGACGACGGCTGTGAGGAGGAGAGGAAAAGAAAAAAGATGCTACCTGATAAAAAGCGTGATGTTTATTTTCCTCATTTCCAGCCAATAATATCAAAAGTGATTCATGCATGTCAAAAACGTGCGGCGTAAAATAATATACAAGCCCTTTTATGTTCAGCTCAGTATCGCACAGGGAGCCACACGCAACAGACTCCACTCAAGTGTCAGCATTTTTGCGAATCTCCCGGCATATGAATCTCAGCACCTGCACTTACAGCAAATCCGCGGCTCTCGATGCTTCTAGATACTGCAGACTGTAGCCTCAGAAATAGCGGCTTCCTACGAGTCACATAAGTGAAAAGTGCACAAGCCTCTCATATCTCAGATACAGATGTCGATAAATTGAGGTGGAAGCAAATTGGGCTCCAATCCTCCGCCCCGTTCGTGACGGGCACATCAAAGCGACCTGGCTTGAGAGTAGACCCGTGGTGTGGTGTATTAAAGAGCAGCCCTGAGTGCTTGACTTGGCAGTGGATATGATGCAAACCGCAGCCTGAAGCCAGAGGGAGAGAGGTGGAGGGGAATAGTGATGTTAGATAACAGAGTGAATTCAGAATGCTGGAGTCTGCTGCCTCTGTGACCTACTTTCCTGCCGTCAAGGCCCAGAGAAGAGCATCCAGGATGCATCTGTCTCATCACACAAAATGTGCTTTTTTTTTGCTTGCAATTAAGCAGTGCTAGGCAAATATTGACTTTATAAATTTCCATGCTGTTTTATTTTTTTTTTTTTTTTGCAAATGCATGAAGTTTTGCCTCAAAAAGACTTTTTACATGTGCCTTGAAGCAGACAACTTCATCCTCTCATTTGACAGCAGAAACTTCTCTCCACAGGGAGCTGGGGTCTATTACAGGTGTGACTGTATTTTCAAAGAGCAGTGGGTGAGTGATGTGTGAATCTCTTCTTTTCCCGCAGCACAGAAGCCAGTGTCATCAAAGCTGCACGATGGTTGGTGGGCATACAAAGATGTTGTCCAGGGGAGCTTTATACCAGGTAAGCCTTTCAAAAAAGAAAAGAAAACCGTGTGAGAGTATGCAGAATGTGTCTTGTAAAGAGTCATGCTGCTAAGACGCGCAAGATATGCGCCGGTTGATGCTTTATTCGGAGAAGCTTTGTGTGTTGACATATAGCACATGAAGCTATAGGGTGCCAATGAATACTTTATTCTGTTTGATTCACACGTTTAATGTATGTATGCGGTGTGAAGGAGAAGATTTAACACAAATCAGGGGTGAAAAGTTATTTAACGATTGCACATGCTGCATCATAAGTTAGAGTTTAAGTGGGGAGTTTTATAGTGCTAGCATTTCAACACTAGATAGTTAACCTGATACGTTTAAGGTTGTAAATGATGCAAGCAGGATAGAGGTTATTTTAAAGGTGAACTTTAAGGCTGAAATTTTCTGTGGCAATAGCATCACCAAACAAAACTGTGTGCAGAAATAATGATTTTTAATCAAGTTTCCCAGACAGACTGTTAGTACTTTTTTCAGCTAGTGACAATAAAAACATTTATAATGTTACAAAAAGTCTATTGCAAATAAATGTTGTTCTTTTGAATTTTATTATTCATCAAAAAAATCACAGTCTCTACAGTATATTAAGCAGCACAACTGTTTTCAACATTGATAATATTACGAAATGTTTCTTGAGCAGCAAATCAGCAAATTATATTATTTCTGAAGGTTCATGTGACACTGAAGACTGGATTAAAGGCTGCTAAAAAAAAGTCTGCTTTGCATCACTGGAATTCTTTTTTATTTTAAAATATATTAAAATAGAAAGCAGTTATTTTAAATATTTTTTTTACAATATTACTGTTTTTACTGAATATTTGATTAAATAAATACACCTTTTGTGAGCATAGGAGACTTAGTTAAAAAACAATTACAAATCTTTCTTACCCCAAACTTTTGAATGATCCTATATGTCATGACTGATATTTTTATAGTAGGATTTTCTGGTGTCAAATATGTAGAATTATAGCTTTAAAAAACTGTGATCATAATCAAATTAGCCAAAATATTTAATAACTGAACATGCAAGAGCAGAACACTGTGAATGGTGGATGAATGGATTCTCCCCATATTTTGTTGTGTGGGTGCAGATCCCGTGTGGGCCTGGTTATAGTTTAATCTATTTTTACAGCTTGTGGTCTCAGCTGATTAATGCTTACTATTGCAGTAGAGGTCTGAGACACTTTATGAGTTTTATTCGAGGTATTTCATTATGTAGTCAGTCAAGAGTAATGTATGTAGCCAGCAAAGGAGCCCTTTGAACACTTGACAAGGACTGTAATGGTAATTTCCTTTTAGTATGCTTAAGAGCTTTTAATAAAGAAGATATCTATAGGGGACAGAACCATACAATTCCTACTTATTTATGTGGAAGGGTCTTTATAATTCCAAAAAAGTAAAGCTTGATCTACTTACTGTACAAGGACATGTAGTGCATCATCAATCTGAGTTGTAGGGGATATCAAGTAAGCCCTATAGCAACTCATAAATATATATATATTGCACATAAATTTACCTCTTTATTAAGTGTTATACAAGGGAGAAAAACTCTCTGGATTTATATTGCGTAAATGTCCTTGAGACTTAAAAAGGACTGTGAAAGAAAGAAGATGAGAAAGCATTCAAATAGCGAGTGTCATCCCTTTCCCAGAGCGTGTCTGGGTTCATTTCAAGACAGTCCTCACACGAAAAACACACTTTTGCTTGCCCAAATGGTTTGAGAATACTAAAGGCTATGTTTTAGTAGTAATCCTTTAAACTTATGTGTTTCCCAGAAGTGCTTGTGATGTGTTCACTTGTCAAAGAATATATCAGTTATGGTTAAATCTGATCTTACTGTAAAATGAGGCATAATACAGATGAAGTGTGGAATTTCTGCAGCACCAAATGAAACAAGAAATTGGATGTTTGTTTTCTAAGTGTTTTATGACCCCCTCCCCTGTCTGCCATTGGTCAGGTAAACAGATGGCCCGCCCTCAAACTAACGTCATTGGTTTAGTCGCTGTTGTCATTATGTTCTTGTGGTTGGATGCTTAAACAAATCAATGTTTTGAATGCACCACAGAGACACAGTGTTTACACTTTTCAATTTGGAGAATCAGCTTGACAAATTGGCTTCCTTATAGCTGTCTCTGCATATTAAACTGCAATAGGAGAAAGTATTTAACATTTAAAAAAAAATTACGCACATCAGCTTTAACTGTAAAGTACTTTTATGATTAATTAATCATACTTACAACAGGAATAAAATGTAAATCTCAGTCACTTTGATCATGCCAGTCACACAAATTAGCTTTCATATCTCAAAAGGTCTAAGAGACGAATTTAAGTTTAGGAGAAAGAGACCCGTTTTCGTTTTATAATCTTGTCTTATCAGTTGAATGTGATGCTCCAAAAAGTCTCATGATTGACATGCATTGGCTATTTTCAGTCATGGACTTCAATTCACTCCAGTGAGAAATGAACTTTTCTTTAATGTGTGCATATTCATGAATGTATATTTCAGTCCTGTTTTTGGCATGCGCTCATTATATGTGTACATAGCTGTGGCAGGAAGTTTCTACATTGTTAATTGCGAGAGAACATCTCTTCTGTTCTCCTGAGGGTTTCACTGAAGCTGCTACAAGACATGTTCTGCTTTTGAAATTCATGTTGATAACTCGTCTCACTTGCACTAAAAACAACACGTTATATTTCGCAAACAAAATCAGAGACAGTGTTTGGGGTCAGCAAGTTTGGGTCTGCATAATAAAGATAAATGGTGAGCCTAAAGTGTGGAGATTTTTTCTTGCTTTTAACATTTAAAAATAAGCCATAATTAAGTGCTGGTCTGACGTTTCAGGTGATTGCATTTATGTGCTACTATTAGCGAAACTGAAGAAGCAATTCAGCACTTGAGCTTCGGGGGATGAACAAACAAAACAATTCCTAGTTCCTCTCTCTTCATCTGGAAAACTGCACTGTTGAATAAATTCTCAGATGCAGAAATGTGCGAAGCAAAGAGAATGTGTAAAATGTAAATATTTGTAGCATTAAAATGAATGCGCTGCCTCCAAATGTAAGACTTTATGCAACTTTCAGTATGTTGTAAGAGCAGCGTTCAGCCTCGCATTGTACTGTACACTGTTCGGTTGATGTATTTGTCCCCTGTCATACCTAAAAAGCACTTTGAGAGAGTTCTCATTAATGTATTGAACCCAAAGCCAAATCTGGCACAGATCCCTGAGGATGAGGGTGCCATCTGTCTACCACTCATCAATTGCTACAGAAAAATCACTATATTACTCTGGATAGGACAGACTGGAGGCAGCAGAGCTCAAAATGCTCTGCGGACCTTAACAATGGATTCAGAATGAGTTTAGCTAAAAATACAAACAGACTCAGCGGGACCTCAAACATAAACTCAGGCTGTTGTTGTTTTTTTTATTTTTGGATGCATGGCTTATTTAGTTTTCTTTTTTTTTCTGTCTTGTTTGCATACTGATGGTACGGTGAATGGCTTTTATTTCTTTCCTATGAATTCTCCAAATGTCCTGACTAGGAGTATGTACGTTTGGTGAACGGGTGCAAAAATCCAATAAAAGGGCATTTTGCTTTACAACAGCAACACATAAATGTGTACAGCTATCCACTAAAATTACCATAGTGACATATTTTGAATAGGTTATTGCTCTCACTTAATTGTAGGGGACTCCAAAGTTGAAGATATTCACAAAACTACATTCAGTTGAAAAAGCATAATATATTGGTACTAGCTATATTGTTATTGACCAGTATGAGATATTTTTAAATGATCAGTATCAGTTCATATTGGATATATAAAAAACAATATTGGCTTGAATTTAAATGTTTGTGGCTAATTTCTTTATTTGATTTATTTTTTGTTTATATTACATTTAATGCCATCTAACACAGTAAAGTTTATTTTTAAAAACACTAATAAATTAATAACACTATTAAATGTATTCCTTTCCATTCCAAGTGAATGCACATTTTTCAGAATGTACATTGCAATGTTGCGATGTTGTTAACTTTTTTTGTGTGTGTTGTAATTTTAATATTGGTCAATCTTTTCATGTTTTAATAATTATAATCTTTATTCATCAGCTTATAAAATTATTTGTACAAAAAATATGCTTCCATATTTTGCCTTTACCTCCCGTAATGCACAGTGTATAGAAGTTAGAAGAAAAATGAAATCAAAATGAAATCTTGAGGAAGTGTCCAACAACAGGACAAAGCAATAATTGATTCAGTTCACCTGCTAATTTATTTCTGGACTCATTACTAAAATGTTATATAGTAATTTACTATATTGTATCCAATTAAAATTAGTTGTTATATTATTAGTTATTGTTATTTTACAGGTACTAGAAATATGACAGAAAGAGTTTACCACAGATTGCTATGGGAGAACAGTATACTGGAAGCACACTGAGATTTTAGCAGAAATACATAGGCAGCTGGCGTCCATTATCAGCTTATCAAATCACCCAGGATTCTAATATCGGTGCATCAGAGAGGGTGGAAATCATTTGAATTTAAAAAAAAAAGTTTTTGCCGCAAAAAACAAAAAAAAAACCCTGAAATATGAGTATGTTCATATTTACGGTTTTTGTATTTCTCCTATCCAAGATTATATAACTATTGTCTGACAACTTTGTGACTTCAGGATTTTGATATCTTACATTTTGAATTATAGGCTGAGCTGAGCCTAAATAAGCACAAATGTCTTACTCGTTCCTCCCTCAGTTTTATAAGATGTTGCATATTCTGTCTCTCCTTGACATTTAAGAAAGCACAGAGAGAGACATTTGAGAAGTGAAAAAAAATTTAATAAAAAAAACTGACTTGACGTAATGAGCTCAGTAGCTGTTAGGATGCCAGACAAAAGCAGGATTACACCTTAGTTAGATCACGGGGTTTGGAAACAATCATTTATTTAGGTCACTGTACAAAGAGATGCTGAAAATAAATACAAATACAGCGTAGATAGCTTTCATGCATTCGAAGGAGAAGAGCTTGTGTTATTCCACAGCTTTCTCGTATAGCATAATCTTTGTAACTAATGTGTTTTTACTCTTTCTAATTTAATACGGCAACACATCACGTAGCCCAGTCAGGTTTCACTCCCACAGAGCTGGACATGATGAGAGGAAAATCAGGCCAGGGGATCACTTGTTCATGCTGGATAAATCTGCTTATAATCTCAGCCTATGGGGACAAAAGGTGATACTGTCTTTACATTGAAGCATCCAAGCTCTTGGTGATCTAATGAGGATGACGAGGCCAGTGTGGAGGTCAGGGTTACCGTACCATCTGCTCTTGTGCTCCTGTCACTCACTTCACCTCATGCTGTTCACCCAAAAATCTGTCATCATTTACTCGCCTACATGTTGCTTCAAACCTGTATGACTGATTCTTCTGTGGAATGTATTTTGGAAAATGTCTTTTGTTTGCTTGTTTTTGTCCAAACAATTGAATTCAATGGTCTCCAAATTTGTCTGTCTTCCAACATTCTACGAAACATTTAGTGTCTCACAGAATAAAGAAAGTTACACAGGTTTGGAATGACACAAGGGTGAGTAATTGATGACAAAAATCTAATTTTTAGCTGAACTTTCCCTTTAAACCACAGGCGTTGGGCTCCTCCCTTAATCTGTCATGTTGATTTGAAATATGATAAATGAGTTTTGAGGTTCAATGCACTAATAAAAGTCATTCTAATCGGCAATAAAGTTGTTTACTGTTCTAGGACTGTGAAACATCTCCGAGAATAAATTAATCATATAAGGTCAAGTATGTCCTTTGGCTGTGTGGATAATGTGACTAATTCCATCTGTTTCTCTTTTTTTTTTTTTTTGTGAGTTTGTTTTTGCGAAGCAAATCGCATTAACATGCAGTTCTTTCATTTGGATGCACGATAATGACCTCGTTTTCAAAAGAGAACCGGCGCTGCGCCTGGTAATTAAGTGTTAAAATTGATTGCTATTCAAAAGGTTGTCTCAAAGGATATCAACCACTTGATCCAAACTTAAAAATAACATCACACCATGGATGGGGCTTACGGAGGAAATTTGGGATGAGCAATTTGAGATAATCCCAAACATATCCCCCTCCAATCAGATCATGACCCGTTACAAAACGGCAAACGCAACAGTCTCCAGCTGAAAATTAAAGTTAATGCTCTGAACTCCACTTTTTGTGTTTCTATTTTGCTAGTGCCGTCTTTCTGGGGACTAGTTAACACTGCCTGGAACCTGTGTGCGATTGGGAAGAGACAGTCGCCGGTCAACATCGAAACCAGTCGAATGATTTTTGACCCCTTCCTCAATCCGCTACGGCTCAATGCAGGGCAACATAAGGTAAGTACTGGAAAGGCTAAAGCTCTTTCTTAAAATATCACAGGATATGATTGACTGTTGCATCATAATCCTTTCTATAATATCTGTTTTAGGTCATAAAATTGCTATTTTTCACATTATTCGAACTGGTAGAAGATGGACAGTCACACATTATTCACTTTAGACCAATGTCCCATGATTCACTAGGATTTTGACAAGATCCGGTCACACAGCATAACCTCAGCTTAACGGTCCATTTGTCAAATCTAATCACATTCTGTATTTACTTCTGTGGCCGTTGTTTACACAGCTCGTTGTTTGGTTTGTTGCTGAGTCTTAATTCATTGGGTGACTTTCTTATACACCTCTGTTGGCCAATGAAGCGGCTCCTCAATTATTTTTGCCAAGCACAACGGTGAAGCTTTCCAAATGAAGCCTTTGAAGGTGGCTAATGCTCCACGACTGTTAGTTTGTTACAACGGTGCTGTAATGAGATCGCTAATTCTCTCCGGCGTGCACAATTGCTTCCCATTTGCTTTCAATAAGGTGCACCTGCAGTCAGTCAGCAGATTAGTGTGACTAAACTCATTTACCAAACACAAATCCAGTGTTTGATTATCGATGGTTGGTGTACATCAGATATCGCTCTCACCTCTGAAGGGATTCGGGCGGTTGTTGTCATACATATCTTGAGCGCTAAGGGGGATTTATTCCACAGAGCAGGAGGGAAAGGAAGGAGTTAATTCCTCATTTAACATCCTGTTTTATGATTAATGCTGCTGTGCATCTGCTGGGGGAGATTAGGCAGGCTCACCATCTGTGCTGACAGGGACTGTCAGTGAAGAATTCTCCAATGAAGCTCCAAGAGGTTGTGGTTATGGAGATATACCATAGTTCATCTTCGCTCAGTAATACATTGGTACCATAGACCTAGTCAGGAGCCTGAAATAAAAATGTACTGCTGTTTTGCTCTGGAGGTTTTTCTGTTCTTATTTTCGGGAGACCCAATTACATTTATGTATGCATTGCTCCTTTGAGCTTGTTATGACTGTGCTCTCTTATGTAGGGAGTTGCATGTTATTCCTAGAGAATTCCATTGGAGACCTAAATGTTCTCCATGAATTCAAGTCTGTTTGATTGGTTGGAGGCATTGCTTACTGGAGGGCTGTTAAATAATGGAATTTATGCATTGACACTTAAGGCTGTAATGGAAAGGTTTATGGTCTCTTTTAGATGGACTACCTATATACGTGACCTGCAAGCGTTCATTTATTCATTCTAAAGTTACTGAATTGAAATATCGGATTTACTAATTCTTGCTCATATCTCTTGAGTTCAGGGAATGTGAGGTATAGGTTAAAATATGAAATAAAGTGACATGGTCAGTTGCAACTGTGAGTCACAGCTGTGAGATACAAGTATTAAAGAAAGATTTTGTAAACTGTAGTAAACCTAAAATAAAATATAAATGTTCAAATTAGAAATGTTTCCTTTCCAACTGAAATAAAGTAAGTTTAAGTTGAAGTGTTAAAAATTACTAAAACTAAAACTGACATAACTAGAAATAATTAAAATAACTAAAATTATTAAAATGACAAAAACACACAATAAAATTATAAATACAAAAATTTAGAAACTGATTTTATACAAATTTATACAATAAAAAATAAGTAACAAAAAAAAAAAAACAAGTAACACACAAAGCAGAAATTGTGCCTTTAAGTATTTTAAAACGTCAGTCACAAATGTAAAAAATTAAGTCACTCTCAGTGCAGAAATTGTGCCTTTAAGGGTATAACAGCTTGTCACTGGGTCAGTACCCTCAGAAGGACACCTTTCTTCTTTCTTTACCCCTAAATGGTGCATAATAATACTGTAAGAGTACATATTACTACTTTAAGGCATCAATTTTCACACTTTAGGGGGTAAAGATGTTACAAAGGGCATCCCTTTAAGGGTATTGCCCCATTGACAAGCTGTTGTACCCCTAAAGGTACAGGTTTTGCACTTTTTTTTTTTTTCTGACCGTGTATGTGAAATAAAATCACAGTCATGAGGAAGAAGGTTGACATCACCGTTTCCTTTCTCTGAGTTGGAAATAGGCTTCCATAGTTTTGGTGGACATTTGTGATTAATGCTGTGAATAATGAGTGTCACCCCTTGTACTGCAGTTCAGCTTAAGTTGCCATTTTATTCTCAATTATTTCAGGGCTACAGTTCAAAGTGATCGTAATTATCTCTTGCTAAGAATTTATCCAGATGAGACGTCAGGCTAAATGTATTGCCTCATTCTCATGTTCCTGAGGGATCAGCTGTTCTTAAACTGTCTCCAGATCACAAATGAGCCAACTATATTCAACTAATTTGAAATCTCCCATTAGAATACATTCTTGAACACTCTCACAGCTGTTTACAAAGATGTTCTGATCACTGGGGTGCCTTTACAAGACACATTTTGGTCTCAATTAGAAATCCTAAGCAGAAATGTTACCTCAAAGTAAAGACAAAGCATTCCAGGTGTTGTTTTCCATTTATAGGTTTTCGTTTTTCAGCTTCGATGCATTTGCTTCATAATTCCTACCTCAGCAGTTGCACCTGACAACCAGGTTTACCTGGAAAAACCTCAGTCCATCAGAATCAAACAGTCTGTTTATTATAGTCGAGCCTGTTTTTCCATGAATTTCCTGTGCGAGAGGCACATCGTCTAACAGCGCGTATAATGTCTTTTAGCCTATCCAGGTGAAAACTGCTTCACCTTTGTCCTCCCAAATGTACTCGCTGTAATCATGGAATCACTTAATATGGTTTTACCATGAAAGGTCAGAAACGAGAATCGCAGAAAATATCTGATCTGTAACCTAATTTGGTGTAAGATTTACTTTGAAACTTTTTTCTTTTCTTGTAAAACATACTCTAATAATCTGTTTTATT
The DNA here is from genome assembly GCF_018340385.1 of Cyprinus carpio. Lineage (NCBI taxonomy): Eukaryota > Metazoa > Chordata > Actinopteri > Cypriniformes > Cyprinidae > Cyprinus > Cyprinus carpio. The sequence goes on along the minus strand of NC_056599.1, from coordinate 16,615,456 downwards.
TACAGCTTGTTTAGATTGTAGGTTTGTTTTTCAGGTCAGTGGAACGATGTATAACACGGGCCGACATGTGTCCCTGCGCCCAGACAAGTCACACCTGGTGAACATCTCTGGCGGGCCGCTGAGCTACAGCTACAGGCTGGAAGAGATCCGGCTTCACTTTGGCGCTGAGGACAGTCGGGGCTCCGAGCACCTGCTCAACGGCCAGGCCTTCCCTGGAGAGGTGAGGCAACATGAAATGCATCACTTCTGTGTGATTCAATTAAACCTGTCCTCCTTCAAAGGCTTGGATGGTGCGACAAACCCTTGAAGTGCTGGCACTGAAGTTAATGAAATTCTGAAGTAAAAAAAAATTCTGAAGTAAGTCCCTTTTATCGCATCAGTTTTGCACCAGAAATAAAAAAATCTACTTCCCTGAGACCATTTTCCTTCGACAACATAAAACATGCAAAAAAGAGTTAGACAAAGACCACAATGAGATCTTATTTGAGGAGATCAGAGAGAAATATTCCAAAGCCAAGTCAACTGTTGCAACTTTCACTGGAATGATAAATTCACGATTTCCCACAAAATGTGTGCTTTTTACAGTGTCACTGAGTTTGCATTAATAAAGTCTTTTTATTCAGGATTAAAGGCCAAAGTCAGGATTATGGAAATTCCTATCTTAAGATGTGATTGTGCTTTAAGAAGGGACTAGATAAAACCATAAAGCAATAGGTAATCTACCAGATTGCACAGTCGGATATGAATTGTTCTTGTGTTGGAAATGTAAATTTTAATAGTGAGGAAAAATCCCACCCATCACACAGGTGCTTCTTAAAGCTTTTGTGGAGCCTAGTTTTTGTCTCTCTTTGATTTTTCTGAATCTATTGCACTATTAAAAATGCAATGCATGCATACAGTGACTTGAATAAATTGCTTATATGATGAGCTTGTCATTTCTTTTCAGTATTTTTTTTGGAGTGACAGTCAAAAATTTACACGTAACTCGTCATGTAATGAAGAAGAATGAAATTCTGAATTATGAAATTGTATTATTCTTATTTTATACACACATTTTTAGGTCAGTAAGATTTTTTTTTATTCTTTTATTCAACAAAGATGCATTAAATTGATCATTTAAGCAACTTGTGGGCAGTGAGGCGACATACAGCACTGTGGCACTACAGGCGTCCCGAGTTCAAATCCTGACTTGAGGACCTTTCCCTATCCTGCCCCATTATCTCTCTCCCAGTTTGCTTCCCATCAGTTATGATCTGTCCTATCGTGATGAAGGCGAAAATAACAGTGGGTATAAATATTCTGAAGTTTTTTTTTTTTTTTTTTTTTTTTTTTTTTTTAAGATTTCCTTTTCTTTGTTGTTGAGACTCTTGTCATTGACACTCATACTGAAACAGAGCAAACAATTCTTAATGTTCTTACAACAAGATCCAGTTTTCAAACTGTCAAGAACACCATTCTGTGCCAGAAATATCAAATCATTTTAATGAGTTTAGACTTTATCTAATTGTTGCGCAAAGATGTGCGGCCCTCTCGGATCCTCACCTCACCTCTGATTTCACTGAAGTCAGCAGCTTCACTTCATTTTCCTAATCCAAATGAGGTTATATGGGTAGCAGCTTTCCAACAACTTCATTTTGAAGCTGACAAGCAGGCTCATTATAACTGATGACTGAAGCATATTTTCTAATGAGTTCCAATGCAATTTTGAGCCACTGAAAATTAAGCAGCAGCTTTCCTGGCTTCCATCTCTCTGCTTTCATTGAGCTGCACTGAAAGAACGATAAAGCAGGATGGAGGAGCATAAAGGAGCCTCGTAATGGTCCCATTAACAATTCATTAACAATTTATACACAAGACACAGCAAAATATTTATACGGATTAATGTACTGACCCTCATTAAGGTGTCGCATGAGATTACAAGCTGACACAATGGAAATTAATGGTGTTCTATGCAGTCATATACATATAATATATGGGCATGTTTTATGCATAACAGCATTTGTTATTTTGTTTTTGAAAGTATAGCACTGCCAGATATACAATCACAATGTTTTGGCCCCTATTCACACTTAGCAGGTGTTTGTTATCCAGAATGTGTTTTTTACAGGAAGTCACACTTTTTTTTTTTTTTTTTTTCACAGGTGCAGCTCATCCATTATAATCAGGATTTGTATTTAAATTACAGTGATGCCGTCCGGAGTCCTAATGGAATAGCAGTTGTTTCTATCTTCATGAAGGTTAGTAGTCTCAGCTGCTTCAGATTTATACAATGGAGAGGTGATAATTCATTAATTAGCCTTAAACTGCATTAATCCTTAGCAAACATTATATAGACTTAAGAGATGAGAAGTTCATGTCCAGTCAGATATGAATGTGCACGAATTAACAGTTAATTAAAAGTGCTTGAATGTGCATTTGAATGTAAATGTGCTTGAATGTTCAAATTGTTTTTTAAGCATTATATAATATTAATGTTTTTTATTTTACATCAAACTATAAATACTAAATAAAAACTTTACATGGAATAATTTAATAGAATTGACTCTTATATTAGTTTTTAATCAGTTTTTGCTCAGTTCTAAAAATCTAGATAATTTAATAATGAGTAATGCAAAAAATAAATAAAAAAAATAAGACTGCAGTATACTGCATCAGTTGTTTCATATCATCTACATTCATTATGCATCAATGCTGCTCTTGTTTCTTGAAGGAAACAAACAATTCCTTTTTAAGCAATTCCACATAACATTTAAATTATTTATATGAATCTAAATGATTTAAAACAAAGTTTACTCAAAGACAGAAGAGAGTCATATTTTTTTATGGATGCAAAATGAATAAAATGCATTTCTGAGAAAATTCTCTTGGGCAAAAGTGTGCATTCCAGACCAGAACATTTTTTAATGACAGCCAGGATGCAATATAACCACAAAAAGATTTGTATTGTTTTATTCAAAGTCATATCTTCATTATTAATCATCAATATTGCACTTTGTCATTGTGAGTGCATTGTGTGCTTACAAGGTGCAGTGTAACAATTCTTATTTGTAGATGTGGGGAAAAAAAGACCTAAGATGTACTTACTATTCCTATCTTAACCGTTAAAAATAAAAGAAATATTTGAGTTGTACCTTTAAAGAGAGCTCTATGAAGTATGTTTAATTTCTTGCATAAATTGTTCAATATTATGTTTTCTATGAGACATTTACAGGTAATGAAGAGCTGAAAGTGCTTAATGTCTTGAACTGTTTGGCTTCGCACACATGATTGCAAACAACAGTGTAAATAAAACTGGCAAATGGTCAATCCATATGAATTATTCATGCCCCAGTGCATGCTGGGACAGGCGAGAATGGGATTGAATGAACCACTAATCCATTTTTTCAGAGCAGGCCTATTTGATCTGAAAATATATTGCAATGCTCAGAGCTGATCTGGAATTACTTGTGTTCCTGAGAGTTTTTTATTTAATATACTTTATAAGGTATATCAATTATTATATTAAAATAATATCAGATTTAAAATTTCAAAATGTCTTATGAAAATTTGGTTACACTTTGTTTTAAGGTGTCCTTGTTACAGTGTAACAAGTACTGAGTAATAACTACAATTAACTACATGTACTTACTATATGGCAAGGGTGGTTACTTGCATGTAACTAAATGCATAATTTATTCTTATTATAATAGTAAGTACATGTAACATGTAACATGTAACGTGTAATAAGGACACCTTAAAATAAAGTGTTACAGAAAATTTAGTAAATGAATTCATTTAAAATCTGCAAACGGAGTTTTGTCTTGATTTTTGTTTGTTAACCACTAAAGTGAGATAATGTTGGAGATTCCTTGGTATTTAACCTCATCACACCGCATGACATGATCAGACTCACGGATCCCAGCGGGAGTGGCCTCCCTGACTCTGTGAATCGTGACTTCTGTGTAAATTGGGGCAGAACTGCCACAGTCCAGATGAAGGTGTTGCCGTATTGCAGCCTCCCCGTTCACTTTCATCCCAGATCGCAGTGATCGTGTTGACGGGGAATCTTCAGCATTCTGCTACTAATGAAGGCACATGGATGAAAGCCATTCATCTTCAGCACATGGAAAAAAACACATCCAGATGTCCCTAGAATAAATTCTACTAGACTATTATTGATTGTACTTGTGAAATGGTGAAGCCGTAATGAAATATCTCAGCAGTAAGTTAACGGTCATGTCATTTGTGATTAATGCTTTGAACAACACCATGTTTTATGAAACTCTGCTTTTTCATCAGAAAAGCTGCAGATGCCAGGCTTTAAGTAATATTTTCTTTGCAATTTGACTCTTCAGATTTCAGAGCCTACAAATGTATTTCTAAACCGCATGCTGAACAGAGAAACCATTACGAGGATTACATATAAACGTAAGTGTCTGCAAAATACCCATGTCTTTGTAAGTGTCAGTGGCCTTGGGAGCTCTTTTTCAAACTCGTTAACTTTTAATCGTTGCTTTAGTTTTTAGTAGCATTAAATTGAATTTATATTAATATTGTTAACATTAAATTACATTTGATTGGAAACCGCTTGCATCTGTATTATTATGTCAAGTGGTTTCCACAGTCTGAGTGTGAAATATTGCTTTTCTGCAAAGGCCTTCATCAATCATAATGAAAAACGACAGGAAAAACAAACTTGGCTTTGTATTACCACCTGGTGGTCTTGGATAAGAAGTGATATTTTATTTCTCTCAGCTTTGCCTTCGGAACAACAACAACAAAAAAATAATAGTGATATAAAAATATCATAATTGTACTGTAGGAATGTTGACAGCTTTTATAGTGATGAAACTGTTGAATATTTTATTGTAAGTGTGTGTGATATTCACCTCATCCCATTGACTGTTTCATATCTGTTCAGATGATGCATACTTACTGATGGGGCTCGATATTGAGGAGCTGTATCCCGAAACCTCCCGTTTTATCACATATGAAGGGTCGATAACTATTCCACCGTGCCTTGAGACAGCAACCTGGATATTGATGAATAAGCCAATTTACATCTCACAGATAGAGGTGAAATGCTAAAAACAGATTACAAAAGCATTTTTTCCAAAAATTATTACACTTTAAAAGAACTGTTTTCTTTTTTCTTTTATATATATATATATATATATATATTGTAAAATGTAATGTACTCCTGTGATGGCAAAGCTAAATTTTCAGCAGCCATTACTTCAATCTTCAGTGTCACATGATCCTTCAGAAATCATTCTAATATGCTGAAACATTTCTTATTATTATCAATGTTGAAAACAGATGTGCTGCTTAAAGGGATACTCCACCCCAAAATGAAAATTTTGTCATTAATCACTTACCCCCATGTCGTTCCAAACCCATAAAAGCTCCATTCGTCTTCAGAACACAATTTAAGATATTTTGGATGAAAACCTGGAGGCTTGAGACTGTCCCATAGACTGCCAAATAAATAACAGTGTCAAGGTCCATAAAAGGTATGAAAGTCGTCATCAGAACTCTTCATATGCCATCAGACGTGCAATCTGGGTTATATGAAGTGACGGGAACACTTTTTGTAAGTGAAGAAAACAAAAATAATGACTTTATTCAATAATTCCTTTGTCAACGGTCTCCTCTGTGTCTCTCCATAATATATAGTGATGTCCAGTTCGCGAACAAATCGTTCGATTTAACCGGTTCTTCTTAGTGAACCGGTTGAACCAGTTCACCAAATCGAACTGAATCATTTTGAAACAGTTCGCGTCTCCAATAAGCATTAATCTACAAATGACTTAAGCTGTTAACTTTTTTTAACGTGGCTGACACTCCCTCTGAGTCCAAATAAACCAATATCCCGGAGTAATTCATTTACTCAAACAGTACACTGACTGAACTGCTGTGAAGAGAGAACTGAAGATGAACACCGAGCCGAGCCAGATAACCAACGAACACACCCACTGCTGGAGCGGTTCTCGTTCTCGAGTCAAGAACCGGTTGCATCGGTTTTCGGATCACCAGTACACTGAACCGAGAACCGTTTCTGTCGGACGCGTCCGATTTGAGAACCGATGAGTTGATGATACTGCACATGCCTGTAATTTTTCAAGAGGAGAAAATGCATATCGAAGTATTTTGTTAAACATCAGAACGTGAGATAAAATAACTGTTGTTTTTTTTTTTTTTAAGAAAAAGAATATGAATGTATCTAATTTTGTTAAATTGTAGATTATGTTAGATTATAGGCCAAAGGGGTTTTCAGGGAAATTGGACAAAATAGGAATAAGGGATGATTTGTACCGTATTTATAGTTAACAATGACACATTCACAGATTGAGTTTGTAGTAAACAGAACATGAACTCGAGTAGAGCAGCTGATGATACTGAACTGCAGCGTGCCGGTTAGAGCGGTTCTCGTTCTCGAGTCAAGAACCGGTTGCATCGGTTTTCAGATCAGCAGTACACTGAACGAGAACCGTTTCCTTCGGACACGTCTGATTTGAGAGCCGATGAGCTGATGATACTGCGCATGCGTGATTCAGCGTGAAGCAGACTGACAAACAGCGCAATTTGGTGATTGATTCTGAACTGATTCTGTGCTAATGTTATTAGCGCAGGGAATCCGAAGGCTTGAATGAAGGGCAATCTGGCGAAACGTAAATTAATTTAATAACAAAAAAATCGCAATGGATTATGTATAGTAAGTGGATCATGGTTTCTGCGTTGATGACACCTAATTTATTTACTTTATATCTTCAAGACTTAAATCCTCGTATGCACATTATTGCTGTTACTGTATTTTGGGTGCGTTGTTGCAAAACTTAATTGTAAACTTTTCATGATTATGAGGTTTTTAACCGACTAAAGTTATGATTACTGACTTTATATATTTGAATGTTTGATAGACTTTACGGCATTACGTCATCGCCAATGATGTCATTACGTCGAGCGTAAAAGAACCGGTGAACCTTTGGCTTTGATTTGAAATAAAACAGCACATCCTTGTGGTGCGGATGACACAGAGGAGGATACACAGCATACAATGATATGGAGAGACACAGAGGAGACTGTTGACAGAGGAATTATTGAATAAAGTCATTATTTTTGTTTTCTTCGCTTACAAAATGTGTTCCCGTCGCTTCATATAACCCAGATTACACGTCTGATGGCAGATGGAGTATTCTGACGACGACTTTCATACCTTTTATGGACCTTGACACTGTTATTTACTTGGCCGTCTATGGGACAGTCTCAAGCCTCCAGGTTTTCATCCAAAATATCTTAAATTGTGTTCTGAAGATGAATGAAGCTTTTAAAAGTTTCTATAATATTAAAGGGATACTCCACCCCAAAATTTTCATTTTGGGGTGGAGTATCCCTTTAATATTTTGGTAGAAACCAAGTTTTTTTTTTCATGATTCTTAGAGATATTTCAAAAGAACAGAGTATATTTGAAATATAAATATTTTGTAACATTATAAATGTTTTTACTGCCACTTGAGCAATTTAATGCATCTTTTCTGAAGAAAAGCTGAAAAAATATTGATTTATATGTTATGTTATATGATATGTTATATATTATTTCAGATGCAGTCCCTTCGTCTCCTCAGCCAAAACCAGCCGTCTCAGATCTTCCTCAGTATGGGTGACAACATGCGGCCGACGCAGCCACTGCACCAGCGCTGCATCCGCACCAACATCAACTTCAGTCAGAGACGGGACTGTCCTAACAACCGTGTGCTGAGGCCGCAATACAGAGGTCTGTGTCACACTTCCCATCAATAACATGCGCAAGCTTTGTGTCACGAATGCACTGCGGCATGCATGCTGTGCGCAATAAAGCTGAGTGCTCTAATTAGACACTTACGATTATTGCTCTTAAGTGTTTCAAGTGCTTCACAAAGAAAGTTATCTGACAGCACATTCTCTACTTCTGTTTTCAGTGAATGAATGGCTTCTGAAATAACAGCTTGATGTGGATTAGTTACTGCAACAGTCTGGTAACAGCTGAAGAACATGGCCAACAGACAGAAAAATGGGATACATACAATGAGATGAAGAAAACGGACATAACAGAGGACTCTACAATAATATATATATATATAAGTAATTACTTTTAAACTTGTTAATATGTTTATAACGATATATATCAGACATTGAAAGCAGTTGCTAGACTATTCAATCAGACAGGACTGGTTTTCAGTGACATTGGGTCTTGAGGTACTGTCTGCTCTCGTTCGTTGCATCTGAACAGCAGGTGCGATCGAGCCTTGTTGCAGCGAATAGAAAACTACCTTTGCTCTATGCACAGTGATTTAATCTTTACTTTGACATGAGGCACACAAAAGGATTTCAAGCCTATATCTTGGATTAGTCGGAGCATGTTGCCTTCTTTACGTAAGTGTTTACAGTGCTAAATGAGTTGAGTGATATCTGCCCAATAAATCTTTCTCTTTCTCGTTACTTTTTTAATTATGTTTTTGAATCATGGGTATCACGTAGACATGGGTTTCAAGTTGATGCCAGTGGATTGTCAAAATAAAATTAATGAATAATTCAGTCTGTTGAATAATATTATAAAATTGTTGATATAGTGCTCAAGCTTTCAGTTGGATTATATAATGGATTTATTATGATATGAATATTTATAGGGTGATGAATGTGTAATAGAGTGTGTTACAGAAAACAGACAAATCTGGTCATATTTGCCATCGAAAACTGCTATATTTTGTTGGATTTAACAAAATAATAAGCATTTAAATAAACAGTGCATTTTTCAAATGTCTCAGTTCTTGTATGGTTATCATTCAGTGTAATCTTTTACATCTAAATGTAACATAAATTTAAAATATGGTCTTATGCAGCTTGCTAGATTTAACTATTATTATTTATACAAAAAAAAAATCTAGCATTGATTTTAAAGTTATTAAACATACTGAAAAGAGAAATTTAAAACCGAACTATTTTAAAATCTGGCAAATAGTTGTTGCCATGAAATCTTGGAATTTTTAAATAAATTTAAAAAATTCAATTTTTAATGCATCACTTTAAAATGTATAAGTAAATAATCACATTGTTTTAAAATGTGATTCATTCGAGTTATGGCACAGCTGAATCATATTAACGCATCCTTGCTGAATAAAGTACATTTGAACAGTATGTATATATGACAAAGTTGGGCATTTTTTTCTAAATCTACCTAAACTAGGCAGATTCTGTTGCTCAGTCAGACAGAATGGGGCAGTTTTACATTTGGATACCACGATCTCTCTCCTCCTGGCGTCTGGTCAGTTCAGTATTAGTGTATGACCACTAGGGGGCACAGAAATGTGCTAGAAAGTCAGGTCAGATGCAGCTCAAAATGTGTCACATCCTGGCGGAGCACCACTGAGGAAACAAAGGAGCTGGGGGTGAGTGTTCGCTAGCATTGTGTACTTTATTCAGAATTACTGGTTTCCACTAACAACTTTTTAATCCGTGATGTAATATATGTTATAATATATCAAACATACCGAGTTCTTTGACACGTGTTGTGATCTTAATGTCTTAGACGGTTGTCCGACTTTAGCTGTTAAACGTTATAACGTTAGCGCGCTAGCTAATGTTAATGCTGTTTCGATGACAACGGGTTGTGTTTGTAAAATATTAAAGCTTTTTGAAAACCTCAAACACAATCCAAATAATTCAAAAGCCATGTTCTGCCTAAAATGCGAAGATAAATTGTTTTACATATGATATCGCGCTGTAATGTTATTCGATAATCTTCACCCAATCACATTCACCGACATTCTCAACCATATACCATCTACACCTACTCTTAATAAACATGCTCGGGATGCTTACAGCTCGTCAGATATAACACCTTTACATTATATTTCGTGTTAATAACCAATATTTGTTGTTTCCCCCATGCAGCTGTCGTTTTAGTACAGCTACACTTTAAATGAACCTCTTAGCGAGCGGCAAGCTCTCTCGCCTCATTGTGTGCGCCATTATCCGCATTGAGTAAAACAATATCATACATAAACACAATAAAATCCACATCTAAGTTATTGTTATTAATAACAAGCATACAAACTGTTGCCAGTTCAATTAAATATTGTCTCGAATTTCACATTTAATCCTAAACAGGTGGGTGTATTGTTGTTAAACGGTCTGAAAATGTCAGATTTGATGATAAAGCAGGTTGATATAATGGTGTTTGCAGCCTCATCAAGTTATGTTTTTTTGCACATATTGAAAGCATGCCTATTCGTCTAATAAGTTTTTGCCCTATTACAGAACCAAATGATGGGGATAGCCTGATATCCTCAATCCTACAAACAAGATGTCAAGTAAGAGCACATTTCAACTGATTGATCAGACCACTTAGTTGGTTTAGACCCCCTTGAAGCGCACCCATCAGGTCTTCAAAAATGACTTTGTTAAAGATGCTTTACCGTTGAGTTATTTGTTAGCACCACTTTCTCTAATCAATCTGTAAATGTGTAAATATGGGTGTGCTTATCTTGATGTAATTGACAGTAACATTTCTAGTGTGACTTGATTTAAATTCATTGAACTGATGCAGATGTGACGAATAAGTAGGCTTTACTGCTGATTATTAATTTTTTAACGAGTTTCAAAAACAAATATTTTTTTTTTTTCCCCATCTCTCTCATGCAGAGCGGCCACCCTATGCCCCGGCCCCCGCCCCGGCCCCCACAACAGTAAGTAAACTGAACATGCCAATCATCCATACAGTCCCTCCCCTCCATCACCCAAACATGTTCCATAGGTTTCTTAGAGATGAGAGGAGAGGATTGTGGGAAGGACACAGTATCACATGGGTTGGATTTTGCTAATTTTTTTTTTTAAATGCAGGTTTACACAGAAAGTGCTATTATGAGGCTCTGTCAATCCGTAAGGTGCTAAGGATGCTGCTTACTTTAGGCTCTGAAAGTGTTTAATGAATAACCATTAGGGCTGCAATATATTCAATATTTAGTTTTTCTGTAATCATGAAAAAAAAAAAATCTAGATTGAGTTGATTATTCTAGAATGATTGCAACGATTTTGTCAAGTGAAAATGCACATAACATAATGTTGTGAAATTACTTTTGATCTGACTGTGTGTGTGAACCTTCCTTTTGGAGCTGACTGATTTGGGGAAAGCCTCAAATGTGGGTGTTCACAGTTGGCTGTATTCTTTACATCTTTTTTTCATAGGCCACATTCCCAATTTTTTGATCCACTCAATGTGACTAATAATTATTTTTGTTGTAATTAAAAGTATTAAGCAAAATAAGAAATTTATTGTAACATTACTGTTGCAAATTGAATGCAGATCTTTCATGAATTTATCATACTACTATTTTTATTTATTTATTTTATTTTATTTTTTTTAACCATCGAGCTTTCATTTTGGTGGTTTGCTTAAATAAACACATGCGCTACTTCCACATGCTCCGAGTGAAGCGTGGTAGTGTTTATTTTTGCGCATGCAGCTCATGATATGGTGTTTCAGCATCTAAGAGTGTCTTGATTCATTTTCTGTGACTGTATCATGAGCCGCATGAGTGTAAATGAACAGTGCCGTGCCTCACTCTGAAACCCGCAGCACATGTGTTCATTTAATGAAATCACAGGTTTTGAGAATTTTTATTCTGATATATTTTTTTGGTCATATCCCAATTTGATTTTTAGGTATGCTCTGCAGCCTTAACTTTAGACTCATGAGATCTTAAACCTTCCTGGTTATTCATTAAACACTGTTTGGAGCGTTAAGTGTGTGAGCCTCCTTTTATGCTGAGGCTTTCCCACATTATTTAATCAATATTGATTAAAACAGATACAGAGGACCGTTTGCAGTAATTTAGCATTGATGCTTCGCTCCGCACGCATCCTTGGAAATCTTGAATCCCTTACGGTTGAAAAATTTGATCCAAATCCTGATTAATTACTTTTAGTGTCCCAGAATTGTTATTTTTGTCAGTTTTAAGACTGATTATTCAGGTCACATGCCACCGAGAGATTTGGCTCAAATACTCCCGGTCTGAATCCCTAAAGTTAACAAATCCTTCTAGCACCTCATTACGTCCCTCCACCACCACCCATAGTGCCTGTGGCTTTGCTACAATTGGATGTAGAATAAGGCCAGGGTTGTGCTGCTATCAAAGATTGCTGCTTTTTGCATGTTTTATGCAAATCATGACAGAAAACGAAAGCAGGTTCTCCTTTTCATTTTTTTTTTTTTTTTGTCCCTTCCTCCCTTATTTGTGTCATTTCTCATTCGTGTTTTGTCTCATTTGTCTCCATCAGCAAATGCCCACCACCCCTGGGTTTGTGGGGTACAACCCATACAGCCATCTGGCCTACAACAACTACAGGCTGGGAGGGAACCCCGGCGGGAACAACAGGGTAATGGTAGGACCGGAGCCAACTAGGGCCCTAGCGACAGCCGAGGAACTAAAAGCCCAGACGAGAGGACGCTAAAGCTAACTTACATGGCCTGAATATGAAATAGTGAAATGCTTTGCTCATACACTGTACAGGCTCAATTCATAGAGTTGAAGGTGTCTGTCGGGTAGTAGAGTCAAGTCTTGGGTAGTTTTGTAGCTCTCTACTAGTAGCCTCCATAAACTTCATGCTTCTGTGAAGCACTCACTCTCTGTAGCGTCTGGATGGGTGTGATTGATGCAGTATGAATTGTAGCTTCAGAGTGTTTGCTTCTCAGAGTTGTTCCCCCTTTCCCCCGTCCGCCATCCTATCACCTCATCATGCACAGGAGCTAACGGCTGTCAGCTCGCATGGCTTTAGATGCCCATGCCAAATGCAATAACTTGGCATGGCTTTTTAGCAAGCTTGAGGCATTTTAGCTGTTGGCTGGTTTCATCCAGACCTCTGCAGAATAATATTCAGGCATAAAAGACAGTGGCTTTGTGTCCAAAAGAGCTTAATGCATGGCCTTGTCAGTGAAATGTAAATGTGCTGTATTTGGTTTGCAATTTAGGTATGTCTCCGCCCCCTTTGCGAAGCTCTTCTCACAGTCATCGTTTCTTTCAGTCGTGCTTTTTGCCTCCTGTCTCTTTCTCTCCATAGTGCTCCATTAAGACAGTTCAGTGTTTTCTGTGATGATCACGTGTGCCCTTCGTGATGTCTAACACTCCGTGTGGGCTTCTTTCCTTCTCCCACAGAACTCCTCAGGGATCACCGTTCCTAAGCCACCCAAACCGCCCGACAAGCCACTGATGCCCTACATGCGGTATAGCCGGAAGGTAAGCAGGAAGGTAAGACACCCACGGTGTCTGCTTTTACTGCTTGTAAATTGAGGAGAGCGCTTCTGCGATCAGCTCGAAGGCTGAGGGGCAGTCAGTGGTCTGATTCCGCCCCTTCAGATGGTAGACCCCAACATCGCTTCATTGCTTTCTTCATTTCAATCTGTTGTTTCTGATTTACTAATTTGAGAATATAAACTATATGTTCCTTTTCCTGCTTTAAAAGAGATGAACGTAAAGCACTTAGGTTTGTTAATGCTATTTGAATCCATAATAGATGACACATTTTGATAATTTAAATTTAAACATGTCGTTTAGATTCTAAACATGTTCAGATAAATTTCTTCTCTCTCGTGTCCTGCATTCTTGCTTTAGTTTTGGATAGAAAAGTAGGCAAAAATTGGAGCTCTATCTCTATCCTTTTTGGGGAAATGCAACCCTCTCCGTCCAGGAATCCAGACTGCTCTGTCGACTCTGAACTGACACTTGTATCTTCTTAGGTTTGGGACCAAGTTAAAGCCTCTAATCCTGACCTGAAGCTATGGGAGATTGGGAAGATCATCGGTGGCATGTGGAGGGACCTCACTGATGAGGAAAAACAGGACTATTTGAACGAATACGAAGCCGAGAAGGTTTGTCTTTTTAACTGTTTCTCGACTTCAGTGAGATTCCAGAGAAGTCGAGCACTAAGCAGTTTTTCTCCCCACAGATCGAGTATAATGACTCTCTGAAGGCCTACCACAACTCTCCAGCCTACCTGGCGTACGTCAACGCTAAGAACCGTGCGGAAGCTGCTCTAGAAGAAGAGAGCCGGCAGAGACAGTCTCGCCTAGACAAGGGCGAGCCCTATATGAGCATCCAACCTGCTGAGGACCCTGATGGTGAGATCTAAAATGCTATGCTGTGAGGTCTAAAAATGCTGTTGTGGCTAGTGGTCTACCGATATATCGCCACGGCTGATATATTGGCCAATATTTGGCATTTTTCAAATATCGGCATTGGCCGATAAGTTTTTCTGCTTGGCTGATGTGTTTGAGGCGGGACTTTTATTTTGACGGTGCTAAGAACGGTCCTGAGCGCACAGTGCTCACATCTCCCTCTTGTTTACTGTCATTGTTAACAGTTCTGTCTAATACGGATAGAAGTCTGTCTAATAATCAGATAGAACGATTAAACAAAGGAATTAATGTATACAAAAAGTATTGACGATTGCTTTTATATTATTAGTAATAGAAAGGCAAACATTATAATACTTTCTCTTTTGCCGTCAGCATTAAGCAAATACGCATTTATATTATTTAAACAAATCTTTGAATGACTAATGAATATTTATTTTCACAAGCCTTGCAAACTTAGTTGAATCCAGCTGTGAGATCTTGTGAAGTGTGCATTTTTATCCAGCGTGATCGCATGTTCTCTGTGTGACGGTCGGTCTGTGTGAATTGAGTACTTTCAACTTTAAACTTGTGATTTCAAATTATGCTGCGCTTTTTGCATTTGCCCACTTCCATATTCATGTCATTTTCTCTGTGTGCTTTATGTAAAATGAGTGTTACCCTTGCTTTATTTGAAAAATATGATTCCCAGTGCACACAAACTTCCCAGAATACTGAGTGCCCTGTTGGTTACAGTGTTTACTTCCTTTTTAATTGTTTTTATTAAATATTTATTAATTTGTGAAAAATACTTTGTCATCTAAAGTATACATGTTTATTTTACGCATTTATTTTTTAATCTATTGTCAAATGATTTCAGATTTCTTAAATATTAATTAAAAATAATAATATTAATAATGCTATCGGCCCGCTGCTTTACAAGATATCGGCATCGGTTGTCAAAAAACAATATCGGTCGACCACTAGTTTGTGGTCTGTTTTTGAAACCAGTATTTTTGCAGACTCCGTTTTAAGCATAAAGGTGCAGTCACACAATTTTAAAAAAAAGGCAGGAAAAGGACCATTGTCTGCTGTAAACAGTGTAGCGATATATGAAGCACAGCAATGTAGCGATTAATTTTCAAACCAAGCAGCTTTGGGTTGGTCAGTGCAGCAAATCTCTCTGACCAACTTTAACCTGTTGTGAACTCTAAACGAGGAAGTCTTTCTTCCTCGAGCTAAATTCCCGATTGCATGCATTTCTGCTAAAATGAAAAAAAATTTCACACTCACCTGCACCTTGAAGGGGTCATATGATGCGATTTTTGAATTTTTCTTTCTCTTTGGAGTATTACAAGCTCTTGGTGAATAAAGAAGATCTGTGAAGTTGCAAAGACTAAAGTCTCAAATACAAAGAGATATTCTTTATAAAATTTAACACTCTTCCACGCCCCCTAACACGCCCCCACATGTCTACGCCATTATGTGGGAAGATTTGCAGATGTTCACGCAAAGAAAGATGTACCTTTTATTCTCATTGTAGTGTTGTTGTTGCCGCCGCCATGTCGTATAGACGCAGTGTGTTTGGTTGTGAAAGTGAAACTACTTTGTTTGGCCTTCCAAAAGATGACGATATGCGATTTGTCATGTCTGGAGCTGATCCGTGCTGGTCGCTGAGGAAATACATCAACTTTGCACTGTGTATCGCAGAATCGGCTTTCACCGTGGACGAAGCGGAGTCCAGCCCGGGATCGTCACATGTGGTTGCTGCAAGCACAATGGACGCTCCTTCGTATAATCCACCGGCCGCACCATTCTCAAGCGCCTCTCTAGCTCACTCAAGGCTGCGGTCTGTTGTTCCGTAGATAAAAAAAAAAAACTACTTTTTTTCCTCCCAAAAAAAAAAAACACTATAAAACATGTTCATAAATAATTTTTTTTTTATGTTTTTGTCTCGTAGCTTCGGCCCGACAAGGCATCATATGTTAAGAAGCGTAACATTTCCGTCACACGCTTGAGGCATTCGGCCAATCACAACGCACTGGATAGCTGCCCAATCACAGCACACCTCGCTTTTCAGAGAGATGAGCCTTGCGAAAATCGACACATTTCAGAAGGCAGGGCATAGAGGAGAAACAATAATGTACAGTATGTGGAAAATAATGTTTTTTTTTTTTTTTAAACCGCATAAACACATTTCATTACACCAAATGCACAAAATAATGTTCTTTTTAGCAACATCATATGACCCCTTTAAGGAGTACTGATGGCAGGTGTTTTTACTGTTACCCAGGGTGTCCGCGGGTCCTGAAAAAGTCTTAAAATGTCTTAAATAACATTTTCCTAACAAAAGGCCTTAAAGTCTTAATGTCTTAAATTCAGATTCGATGGGTCTTAAATATTTTGGTCACATTACCACAAAAATATCTTCAGTCTGACAGACCTAATGACTGTTTACTACGGAAGAGGATTAGGGCCAAGCAATAGTAAAAAAAATAAAACCATCTTGAGATTAAAGTCATTATTTTGCGAGATTAAACTCGTTAAATTTCGAGACAAAAAGCGAAATACAATCTTGAGAATAAACTCATTAAATTTCGAGAATAAAGTCGTTGTGTTTCGAGAAAAAAACTTGTTAAATTTCGAGAAGAATAGTCGAAATAATCGTGAGAATAAACGCATTACATTACACACCATTAATGGCAATGCCATACGGTTTTAATTTATCATAGCTGTCCAAGTGCCAGAGTGCATTTGGGTGAAGCCAGCGATAACCTATTTGTCCTCTGGTTGTCATTTCATGTTGGACAAAAGCGAGTAGCCTACATTGCGCAAATTGGACTGATTTTTTCTCTTCTAAAAGGACCTAGCCGCTTGCAAATTCACTTTAAAGTTCGTGTGCTAATTATTATTGTGTCATAATTAGCTAAAGTTGATAGTATTTCTTTGTTACTGAAAGATATAGGCTATGCAATGAACACTGATCGAATGCGTTATTCTCTACATTTCATTTCGACTTTTTTTCTCGAAAAACAACGACTTTATTCTCGAAATTAAATGAGTTTATTCTCACGATTATTTCGACTTTTTTCTCGAAATTTAACAAGTTTTTTTCTCGAAACACAACGACTTTATTCTCGAAATTTAATGAGTTTATTCTCACGATTATTTTTTTCTCCCCCTCTCGAAATTTAACAAGTTTAATCTTGCAATATAATGACTTTAATCTCGAAATGGTTTTATTTTTTTATTATTGCTTGGCCCTAATCCTCTTCCGTAGTTTACAATCATTGGACAGACCGAAGATTTTTTTTCTCCCCCGCGGTAAGTTACTGCATCATCAGAGAGAATCGCAGTAGCATAATACAGGTCAAACTACTTTCTTCATGTTCTCAATAATAATAATAATATAGGTCGAGATACAGCTGATCAGCCTTCTATCATTAACAGTGACTTGCTGCCACCTACTGGCGATTTTAATTTCACATTTAAAGTACCTTTTTATTATTTAAATAATTTCAAATATCAGTATTCAACATTTTGTTTAATATATCAAAACATTATTTATGCATTTGTAAAAATAGGCCTTTGTAAAGGTAAATAACGATATGCAGATTTAAGCATGTAAAAGCATGTCTGGTTATCATTTAGTAAAAAGACATGCTCAGAAGCTGTGTTTTTCTCAGAGATATTGTCAAATACCTGAAGAAAATTTTCCTCCAGCGTTTTCACATCCCAAATTACCTACTTTTTTTGTGCTTTTTTTGGGCAATTATAATAGCAGCAACTTTTTTTCAGTTGCTCTCAGCAAATGCCAGGGGTTTAAATATGACAAAATGATTGTTACATATAAACATGTATTGTATGTATTATGACCTTGTGGGAAGTAAACTACCAGGATTGATCTCAGAGAAATAAGTGGCATCTAAATTGAGTTTATAATGGTAAAGCAGTTTTACAAGCCTCCTTGGACGTTCTGAAACTTGTGCATTTCAGAGAAAACACTCTGGTTCCGTTCTCTACTGCTTGCTTTCAAATATGAAATGTCTCTGTAGACTATGATGACGGGTTCTCCATGAAGCATATAGCGGCAGCTCGTTTCCAGAGGAACCACCGGCTCATCAGTGACATCCTGAGCGAAGTTGTGGTGCCTGATGTTCGCTCAGTGGTGACCACTGCTCGCATGCAGGTCCTCAAACGCCAAGTGCAGTCCCTCATGGTGCACCAGGTATGTTGGGCAAGTTAAACACACAAGACACACAACTCAAGACACATACTTTAATCTTCGTACCTTAATTTCCAAACAGAGGAAGCTAGAAGCAGAGCTGCTTCAAATCGAGGACCGACACCAGGAGAAGAAGAGGAGGTTCCTGGAGAGCACAGACTCCTTCAATAACGAGCTCAAACGGGTGTGGAATTGAGTTTGATCCCTGAACTAATACCTTTTGTGTTTAGCCTGAGCTCAAATGCCAAACGCACTGCCAGTGATTGATGTGCGGTTTGTGTTTGTTTAGCTGTGCAGTCTGAAAGTGGAGGTGGACATGGAGAAGCTGGCAGCCGAAATGGCTGCTGCAGAGGAGGCGGCTCGCCGGAGGGCGGAGGAGAGGGAGCGGGAGGCAGCAGAGCAGGTGGAAAGAGCCACTCAAGAAGAGCAACAGCCTGCCGCCAGCACCCAGGCCAATGCCAACCCTGAACAAACCTCTGCCAGCGAGGCCAAGGATGGAGAAGACAAGCCCTCCCCTATGGAGACGGGTCAGACCTGCACCGTTATGTTCTCTAACTTTGAGAATTCAACAAAAATAGAATTAAAGATGTTTGACTGTGGTGTCTGTTCTGCAGAGTCTCTGGCTGAAGCTTCTGAAGGATCTCAGGAGGCTGAGCAAGGCGCCCCTGCTGCAGCAGGAGACAAACCGGCCCAACCTGAACCTGCAGAGGGCGCTACAGACGAGGGCACCAGCGACAGCACTGCTCCGTCTGAGAGCAGCTCTGGACCCCCAGCAGAACCCCAGGCCTCTGACACCACTGAAGAGCGGCTGCCCACCCAGCCACAATAACCCCAGCTCCTAATCTTCATGTTCATTTACGATGTCTCACTTCGCTCTGTGTAAAGTCATTTGTCCTCTAGGATTTGTAATCCTATGACCTGCCAGTCAGTGAGTGAGAACAGTGAAAATTGATTGCTTTCCCCACCTCCTGAATGTTCTTCAGTGAAATGTTTTGGAAGGACAGCAGAATCTTGATTGCTGTTCCACACACATTCAGTCAGGCACACGTTTACTTGATCTAACCCTGATGTTACCAGCCCACTTGAGTACTCTTGAGCTACAGACATTAAAAGCTGTTTTATCATTGTAAAGTGGGCAAATGTTAAGTAAAATGTAATGCTTGCATCCTGCAGTCACCAATTTTTATTTTTGTATTTTTTTTATTATTTTTTTTTTTTTGTGAAAAGCTGAAGTGGAAGGTTATTTGCTGTCACTTACAATGTTTTATCTACATGTGGCACGATTATTTTATTGGATATCTTTGTTTCATACTTTCACAGTTTAGTTGAGTAGTCTGTGGGCTGTAGTCTTTTCTCTCATAATCTAGGGTTTTTTTTTTTTTTTTTTTTTTTTTTTTTTTTTTGTACTTAAAGCCATGCTAGCACTCATGATTTTCCATTGCAACAGATTAACTGCACAGAGCAGATATCTACATGGAATGGCATTACATTAAGCCTCTGGATTATTGTGTTTTTGTATTGTTGGAAGGTATTCCCTCAATAAAGTGATTTCTATGTCTGTTTTAAACATCTGCTCTTTTTGGCTTTTGTCTAGTGGTTTATGGTTTTGTTTTTTATTTTTTTAAGCTTTGTTTTTAGTATTAATATGCTGAATACTAGTTCAGGTCTCTAGTTGGGTTATCTGTATAGTAACTCAAGATTATTTGAACTGCTGATAAAATCGTTTCCTATTGCAATTACTGTCATAATTAGATGTGAAATGTACAACCCCCGCTGAGATGTAAATAAATTCACCCGCTTAGAGATATATATATATATATATATATATATATATATATATATATATATTTCAGTGGATATATATATATTTAAACCTATAGAAAATCAAGTTCTGGATCTTTAAATGATCCAAATCTAATATGAAGCCCTTCAAACTTGACCCCTTCTGTAGTTGAATCCATTTAAAATCAGTAGTGCTTGGTTTCATTCAGTGGATAAGCACATTATATTAGTTCCAGACATATTAAAGTTATGTATTGTCTGATTTTGGGTTTAAGCTTTTCAATTTGTGATTTTTGTTTTTTTCTCAGTTGCATGCAGATTACATTAGATTATGCTGACCGTAAAACAATTTAGACAATGATTTGCAGAGAGTTGAGAAAAAGTATTTTAAAACAAGTACGTAATGGACGCATAAAAAAGCTGAATGAACAAATTCAAATTGCCTTATTCTATTAAGATTTTGTGCACGTGCTCTTCATCTAGCAAAGTCGAAATCCAAAGCGTTTTAAAGGATGTGATCAACCTATATTTATCATTATGTAAAGGCATCTCCATAGCAACCATAGGGGGAAAAACTCACACTCTCCTTATTCCATTTAACCCCAGAGCATTACAGAGAGGCAGAGATCAGACATTTTTAGGACCAATATTCCTATATCTCAAGAGTACTGAATGTATCATATTCATCTCGATGTGGATTGTAACAAGTGTAGTAACATCCTACTGTAGCAAAAATCTCAAAAATAATCATTTAAAGTGAAGAACGCAATTCCAAACCTGTAAGATTTTTTTTTTCTTCTGTGGAACATAAAAGGAAGATATTTTGAAGAATAATTTTCGTGACCACTGGCTTTTATTGCAGACACAAAAAAAAAAAAAAAAAAAAAAAAACAGATACATTTCTTAAAATATCTTCTTTTATGTTCCACAACAGAAAGAAATTCATTCGGGTTTGGAACAACATTAAGGAGTAAATGACCATTTTTAATTTTAAGTGAACTATCCCTTAGGAGTGTGTGTTTAACGCATATATTCCAACAGCAGGTGGCAGTGTTTTATCTTTTTGAATTTTGCTCTGCTGACAAAAAAAAAAAAAAAAAAACGGGAAAGATTTTGCAATAATGGATGAGCTTGAAAATTACATACATTTTATAAAGAAACTACATCAATAGGTGTCTGAGGTTCCAGTCTTGAGGAACCTCTCTCACAAAATGCACAAACTCAAAATCGCAGGATTTCAGTGCATGTCCTGTAGGTATGATGTGTGTGCGTGGGCGACCACCAGCAGCAAGCGAAGTGGGCGCAGAGCAGGTAAGCTGCTCTGGATGCTGTTAGCTTGTGGGCATCACTACTCACAATGTGATCTCTGTGACCTTAACACTGTATCTCCCGCTCCAGCATTAAACTACACAGTTCTGGGTTGCATTTCTGTCCATCTCACATGCTGTTGTGCATTTAACAGTTTCCTCTGACTCCTTTAACACAGGAAAAGACAGTATATCAGCCAAGAGAAAATATTTAACATGGACTTCACAAAACAAAACTTCACAATAGCTCTGGCAGCAAAAGTTGTATTAATTTTGCAACATAGGTTGAAAGATTTTAAAGCAACTTTAAAAAGTAAAGCCGCAAGAGGATGTGAAAATGGTTTTACAGGAATAGTTTACTAAAAATGAATGAAAATTCACATTCACCAATTATCATGTCATTACAAACTTAACATGAGATGTTTTGAAGAATGTTAACACTGTTCACTTCCATGCAGGGAAACTGAATTGGGACACTCTGCTATAATTATCTCCTTTTATGTTCCACAGATGAAAGTAAGTCATACTGGCTTCAGAAGACATGGTTAGTAGCCTATATGGGTGAACTATCTCTGTGGTGTTGTAAAAAGAAGCCATAACCCTTTAAAAGGTGTTTAGAAATGTTATAAGCGCAACAGCCAGGCAGCCTATGTGTGTGTTTCTGCATAGATAATGATACTAACAATCGTTCTCTACTTAGCTATTTCAACTGCCTTCACTGCGCCAATATGAACAGCAGGTTGCATATATAACATTTAATTTTGGTGTACACTCATTTCTCAGTTAGTTTACTATAGCTCCTAATGGAGACCAAAATGTTTGTCAATCAATGTTACGTTTAAATAAATACGTCTCAATGTAGCCTGTATTATATATTTAAAATAGGTATAAATCAGGAATAAAATTTTACAACATACTTAAGCTAAAAACACGCAGAAGCTGTATTTTTGCTGCCCAGCTAAAAAAAAAAAAAAAAAAAAAAAAAAAACTACTTTTATTAATTTATAAAGCCTATACATACAATCTCTCACGCATATGCAGAGGATATTTATGCGATCTCTGTCGCACATGTGCGCCCACCTAAGCGTCTTAAAGTCTGTTTTTATTAAATGTTCACAAACTCACAATTCTCGATTTATCATCGTAACAATCGATTACCAATATAATCGACTGCGGCATCCCTGATATATAGCGGTTCAGCAACAAGCATGAATCACACGATTTGATCAACAGGCATATGACAATCAGCGCAAGTTCAGGCTCCCTGCTGAGGGTTACTCAGTCTCTCTCGGTAAGTGCATGGTGCCATTGTACTCTCAGCCGCTGGTTGTCCTTGCCTCCTACTTAGTGCGTCACAGAACAGGAATGAAACAACTCTGCTGAAAAGAGTCAGCTGGGACACAGCACAAAAATGTATGTAACAAAGCTCAGACGTCAATTTATATGAGCAGCCACCGAGATAAGCTCTCTGTGTAGCCTCATGCTTTGGGGAGAGCAGAGATCCTGCAGCCTGTTGCAACAAAACCCCTTAAGAAAATACTTGGTACAGTTGTTACAGTATTATCATTAATGGGTTTCTAAACTTGAAGATTTGTCCACAGCATTGTAATTCATATGAAATAATGACAGAGTTGGTGCTTTTTTCATGCATATAGTCCACATATTCAGGATTCGGATGAACAAAAATAAAAAATACATCAGAATTGAAATCTACATATTGTCTATGGTGGTTCCTTCACTGCATAACATAATTATTCTTTCTTATTTCATCACATTTTATCATATGATATGTAATTAAATACAGGCTAATTAAATTAAGCAATGATTTCCTAATTATCGTGATATGGTCTAATCAGTTCTCAGGTATGAATATGCAGTGCTCAAATTAATTAAATGTTGTAGGTGCACTCGGTAAGGTTAATTTCTAACTGGCTCATATCATCCCGATTTTTTAAGCAGGATGTGAATCTATCACCAATGACGTTTTACTAATTTGAACAATTTCCAGCTTCACTTGTTCCCTTTTTGTTTCTCTCATTCTAATATTTAGCACATGCACTCTATTTAATCTAGACAAATTGAATCTTTGAAAAAATTCAGTGCGTTTTCTACAGCTGGTCATGTGATGTCAACATGTTAGTGCCCATGAGGGGGCGACCCGCTCCATGCAGAATAAATGGCTTTATCTAGATGACTACAGTCTAGAATCTTAACTGTTATGGTTGTAAATGATTCTAATAATTTCTCTAAAGTGTTATTTCTTTTTGTATAAAAAGTATTTAGAAAGAAAATACTGAGTGCGCCTTTAAGTTTTATCACTTAGAGTAGGTGTTTATACCGCATCAACAAGGCAGTGACGAGCTATATGATTGACACTTCCCTTGCCATATACATTTTCATGAGCCTCGCGTTTCATTATCTACTCGTAAATGTTTCCCATTGTCTCCTTTTCATTATGCTGTCAAACTCTTTCATGTAAATGTGAGAGACGTTTGAAAGAATCTCTATCAATCAGCTCAGCTTGCCAAAGGTAAATGAGTGGGAGTGTGGGAGGAGTCTTGTAACAGCGCGTCAGTGTGTGTGTGTGCGTGCGTGTACCGGCGCGTAAGGAGGGCACTTGGGCGGAGAGGGACGCAAAGCATCGCGCCTGAGAGTTCATCGCAATCTGAAGCTTTACATTACATATACGCACTCCGCACAACTCACTCCAGTGTACAGGCTCGCGCAAACTTTCCCCGCGTTGAGAATGGCAGAGCAATCGAACAGCGATGGAGAGGAGGGTAGCGCACCCATGAGGGGCTTTGCCCGACAAGGTGCTCTGAGACAGAAGAACGTTCACGAAGTTAAGAACCACAAGTTTATCGCTCGCTTCTTCAAGCAGCCTACTTTCTGCAGCCACTGCACGGACTTTATCTGGTAAGAGTTTGTGCGCTCCTTACTAAAGTGTATGGCAAGCTGCTTTTACATTCATTTATTAAAACTAAGTAGTATTGTGTTGCTAGTTCTTTTTTAAGCATTACTAAGTAATCCAGTAGTGACTATAGCCTTCAAATGTACATGCAGCTATTTATTAAAATACATGTACATATTCAGTACATAATATTAGTACTCATTCATTAGTTACTAGTAACAATTCCGACACCATTTTTCATAACATTTTCTTTTTGCTAATAGAGAGATGCTAGTATCTATATATGAGGCACTAGTATATGTCTTAAAATGTTTTCTTATATGTTTTGACTTGCCCGAACTGCTCCTTTGCTGTTAACTTAAATGTCTTATTAGTTAAGTTAGAAATGTTTCTAGTAAAAATGCAATGGAAAAGACACTGTTGTCTAATAAATGAATAACAAATAAAAAAAAGTTTAGTGACAAAAAAATATATTTTAGTTAATTCAAGGAATAAATGTTAAAATGGCTTTCCATAAAGGTGGACCTGTTACTGTTGCAGCTCAGGTGTAACACTGTACACTGTCTCAAAACCTATGGTGCAGCGCTCATTTATGGCCATCATATGTAGACTCAGCTGACTCTGAACAAGCCTAGAATGGGCAAAATGCAGTTTCAGCAGGAGCTCACTTGGTTTTGAACCACAGCTTTAATGAGTTCCGAAAG
Source organism: Cyprinus carpio (assembly GCF_018340385.1). NCBI lineage: Eukaryota > Metazoa > Chordata > Actinopteri > Cypriniformes > Cyprinidae > Cyprinus > Cyprinus carpio. The sequence continues at coordinate 16,590,402 of NC_056599.1, read as the reverse complement.
TAAAATAATATTTAAAAAAAAAAATATGAATGAAGAAATGACTTGATTGTTGTTGTAAGACAATACAAGAATATAAGACAGTACAAGACATAGGAAATGGGTCATACTACATGACAAAATCAAACCACAAAGCGTTTTAGTGCAAGTGTAAATGTTTAAAAATTATGGTTCTATTGTTTTTTCACTGAACTCTTGCTTTTAACTTTCAGGGGTTTTGGGAAACAAGGATTTCAGTGTCAAGGTAGGAATTTATTCATTACATGTTTTGAAAGATCTCAGAAAGTGTAAAGTGCCTGTGGTGGTATTTGTAAATGTCTTGCAGCAACAGTTAATAATTTTCAAGGACTTTCAATACTGTATATTTGACATGTCTCAAAGCTTTTTCCTTGTAATGGTGTTACTGGAGGACGCGTTTACAATGTTTAGCATCTTGCATGAACTTATAAGGTCCATTTTGAAAGAGAGCCTTGAGGTTTTCCAGAGGTTTCCACCAGTGTGATGGAAATGGCTCCTCAAGTATATTTCATTTTTATAGAGTAGGTATTACGATATTATACAAAGTATCTCGACATTAAAATGGAATCTAATTAACAGGACGTTTCATAAAACAGAAGTTTGCACATTGGTAAAATAGATGGTGGTGCAGATATTCTCAGCAATCTCCAATATCTACATATCTCATTGAAATTAGATTTTCAAATCATTTTAACAACAGAAGTCTGATTCTACCTGCATAAATGTTCAGATTTGAAGCAACTGATGTCCTCACTGCAGATGTTCATGCCTCCCATTTGTCTCATGAGTCTAATTATCAAATTTCTGAGAGACGCCTTTCACATTGGAGTATGAACAAGATAGGCATTTCTCATGTGAAATCATTTTATGCAAAGAGACCATCCGGAAAGCTTTTTTCAAACTCTTGCACAGGCAGTTTGACTTTGAAGTGTGAAGTTTTGGCACGTTTTCTAACATTGCAATTTGTTCCTGAAGACCTGTGGATAGCTGTTTTCTTCACCGTATGAGTCTAAATTACCCTGGAAAAGTGATTTTAATTCCTGCTCCCCTCTTACGCACTAAAGGCACTGGATGTTCTTTAAGGCGACTGCAATTACCGGTCACGGCAGGTCAATGGCACCCTCTGCGGTGCTGCGCTTCTCCATTTTTCCACCGCAGGCTTCAGCACTAGCTCTAATTACAGGTGCACAGTTGAGTGTATGATGACTTTACCCACTGCTCGATCTTTCTCCTCTCTCCCTCTGTTCCTAGCTCTTTTTCTTTCAGTCACATTCTCAAATCTTCTCTAAACCTGTTGAAACCCTCCATTGATTGTATCTAGAATATGGGACCCCATAGGAGCTGAGGGAGAAAGGGAATTCTTCTGCAAGGTCATGCTCAGACATGCTGAAACCTGAGGGTCTCTGCTGGAGAGCAAAACTGTTTGTGCCTCCTGTAGATTATGCCTCGAAGAGTGAAGCTCTGTTAGAACAGTGTAGGATCTATATGTCTTGTTCATTATTAATGTAGCTTGTGCAGTTTCTTCTACTCCTTTTGGTGTGAATTGTGAATGCACCAAAAGAGCAAGACATGCTTTTTGGTTAATGATTTGAAGAATATTGCACTAGATTTTTATGGGTTTTTTTTTTTAAATCTTGACAGTCCCATTTACTTTAGTTGAATAGAAGAGAGCAGCCTGGACATTTTATGGATTATTCCCTTTTTGATTTAAGGGCGAAAAATGTGAGGTGAGTAGGGCTAGAGTATAGATCTTTATGTCTGGGTGAACTGTTCATGTAAGGGAGCTTTAACACCTAGCTTGTTTTGAGTGTTTGTTTCGGAAGCTGTCTGATGTTTTCTCCGAATGTGAACATGACAATTGCATTTAGATCTGCACCAAAACAATCAGTCAGAGATTGCCTGAATGGTTCATTTGTTTTGAGAAGACCTAACGGAACAAGTTGTATCATAATTCATGATGGGAAAAGCGTTACCTACATGTGACCTCTGCATAAACGCATATTTGGTATACTTTGAAATGTTCTTTTGTGAAAAAGAACCGAACCAAGAAGAAAATGCAAGATTGTAACTTACTTATGCTACAGAATAAGCCTATAGAGCAGTACAGGTAGAAAAGTTATGTTCATCTATTATTTAATTTGCTTATGCTACAGAATAAGCCTATAGAGCAGTGGCTCTAAATGGAATTAATGGAATGTAACTACCCTGTAATTGTGTAAAGTTATGGTAGAAAAGTTATGTTCATCTATTATTTAATTATTTATTGTAGACATTAAAGGCCTTTTGTCCAATCAAATTCTTCTGTAATTATGTGGTGCTAATTATTATTGTACTGTTTAGGTACAATAATCCATTTTAGAGCTGCTATTATTAATTATGAAACATTGGTTTAGTACACTTAGGTTTTTATACTATTTTTTTTTTTAAGATATTTTGCTTTTGCAAGAAGGTTTCTGTAACATTCCGTATATTCTGTAATATTCTAGTGCTTTCTGGAACATTCCAGAACATTGTGGGACTTATTTTTATAAATTATCCAACATACACTTCTGACATTTTGAGGACTGACTGTTAGCTCAGTAATATGCATGTCCATGTAATTTTTATGCATGAGTAATAACAGATCAGCTTGTATAAGTTGCGTTACTTAGTTACTCTTTATGGAAAGTAATGCATTATGTTACTTTTGCATTACTTTTTGTCACTTCAAAAGTAAAAATGTTAAAAAAAAAAAAAAAAAGTTATATTTTGACAAATGTAAGGGCACTTTCGCAACAAAAGTAAAAATGTTAAGCCTCAGACTGAAGGAAGTCTCTCTGTACCCCACTCCTAATTTCTCTTAACATGGGGACAGAAGAGGTGTCAGTGAATAAATTGGAAACCAAAGTAACTTGTGTTACTTATTTGCGATATTACATGTACATTTAACAGTAATGTGTTATTTTATTAGTTATTGGGTCACCCTGACTTGAGATTTAAGGTGTGGACATAATATTATAGCTTATTCATAGTTATATTCATTACTAACTGATGAACTTAGGATTGTAGTGTCTAGAAAACACAGGAAATTATTTTGGCTTCAAGACCTTTTAAACAGTGAATCCATCAGCTGTTAAGCAGCAATGAGACTAAAGGGACAAACTGGCCACTCACTGGCAATTTTTGTGTGTGTTCAAAGAAGAAACAGAGAAAGACACTAAGGAAGGTTTACTAAGGAAGGTTTCGTTCCTTATAGAATACCAGTACAGCTGTGATCTTGTTCTTCCTTAATCATCAGTGTGTGGAAAACAGTGAGTAAATAATAAAAGAGGATTTCCTCTTGCTGTCAGCTTGATGGTGAGCCAGCTGCTTAGGAGAGCCTCTTTTGCCTCCTCAGTCTTAATTGCAAAATTACGAGTTTGAAGAAGAGCTGGCAGAATGTGCTACATCTGGATAGAGTTGAGAAAGAGAAACAGAGACAGAGGTATAAGTGAGTTGGGATAGCGACTAGCGAAAAATTCAAAAAAATAATATTTCAGAGTAAAGTCATTAATGTACAATCAGTCAGTCATGATGGCGATATATATATGTATGTATATATATATATATTTGCGATAACCACCTGTTATTGGTTCATTTTACCTGCTCATTATGGGAAAATTACTATTTTAATGACTGCAAAGATATTGTTGGAGACTGACCAATCAGAATCAGTCAGACTTACAGAAAGTCTCTTTAACGGCAATTATCATTATTTGTACACCTAACACCTTACAAAATCACCCTGATGATTTCACTTGTATATCTCCAACCACTCACCTTCTGCCTAAATGCCCTTGGAAATCGAAGCAGACTGTGATTGCATTTATATATTTGTGATGCGGGGGGTGTCTCACACCTCGCTTTGTTCTGTGCAAAGGCAGAACATAACCACATATGAAGGTGTGGGCTGTTTAAAGCCTCTATAAATAGCATAAGTGTTCCATGAAGCAGTGCTTAAATGGGGGGGGGGTATGTGTGGGCGTTCGGGGAGATCAGTAGTATATGGAACGCATAGAAGAACCTCGATCATTAGAGAACATGGCATCAGTTCATATACGTCATCACCCTTCTCTTGCAAGAATAATTCATGTGTTTGCTCCATTTTAGCAGCTTTGGAATGGCATGTTCCAGACAGTAGCCTCATTTTGAGGGGAAAATATAAATGATCAATGGCGACATAAGGCACTGCTGCGTTCTGCTGTAGAGAGGAGTGAAGCTGTGTGTATCAGTGTATCTATCAAGGAAGTTTCTTTTTTGCTGTTAGATTTCTCAGGAGCGTTTTAGTCATTTACAATTGAAATATCAACTTAGATGTTGCTCTTAAAAATTGAGACAAATAAGACAATTTTGATATTGTAGCAATTCTGTGTATGATTGAGACACTGATATCTTTTTCTGAAACACTAGAGGAGGCACATTAGAGATTACTGTTTTCCCTCAGGAGAAAAATCTGAGAGGCAGATGTTTCCATTTGCCCTATGTGTGATCTCATTAAGTACATTTACATGCACTTTAAAAGTTTGATTTCAATCAAAATAGATTTCAGAATAAAACAGTAATTCATCAGTGTAATGTAAATGCTTTAGTCCCACTGAAATTGCATTAGTCTAGTAGAAGCCAGTACAATTTATCTCAGTGTTGTACACTTGCTTTGAAATAGAGGTGATGTGTGACCTTTTTAATCCTTTAAATATTCAATGTCCACCGCAGTTTTTGAAAATTCAAACAGTATTTGTGTATTTAATCATTTAAATATTCTATATTCTTAACAGTATTCAAAGGCCTCATGACTCCTAGTATTTAAAGGGATGGTTCACGCAAAAATGAAAATTATATCATTAATCACTCACCCTCATGTCATTCCAAACCCGTAAGACCTTCGTTCGTCTTCAAAACACAAATTAGATATTTTTGATGAAATCTGAGAGCTCTCTGACCCTCCATAGACAGCAAGGGTACTACCACGATCAAGGCACAGAATCGAGTAAAGACATTGTTAAAATGGTCCATGTGACATCAGTGGTTCAACTGTAATTTTATGACGCTACAAGAATACTTTTTGTGTACAAAGAAAACAAAAATAATGACTTTATTCAGCAATTCTTCTCTTTCGTGTCACCCTGGCACCATTTTGGAGAGTATCATGACACATGCACATGCTTTGATCTGCACGAAAATAAAACATGTGTGTGATGCTGCTGATGAGAACACAAATGCACTGCGCCTTGTTTACATTCAGATGATAGCATGTGTATGTGTTGTGATACTCTCCAAAATGGCACCAGGTTATTCCTAGTTACCTCAGGATTCCCATTCCGTTGCAGAAACAGAAAAGCAAACAGAGAAAAAAAGAAGAGCTGCCATTCAAACCAAGCAAAGAAGGATAATGTGCATTTATAAAATATATAGTTGATTATCTTCAGCATAACATTGAAAAATAACCCCATATTTTCTAATAATATTACCAATGTGTATATTGAAAATAGCAGACACACTAAGACAGATCCTTGTGGCACTCCATTCTTAACTGGTGTTAATTGAGAGAATTCCCTGTTTAAATAAATGAAATGGTAGTTGTCAGACAGGTAGGATCTAAACCATCTTAAAGCCTGTTCTTGAATACCCGTATAGTTTTGGAATTAATCTGAGTATGTCATGATCTATAGTGTCAAACGCAGTGCTAAGATTATGTACAAGTAAATCTAGTAATGAGATGCAGCCTTGGTCTGATGCAAGAAGCAAATCATTTGTAAATTTAACAACTGTAGTTTTTGTGCTTGTGCAGGCCTAAAACCTGACTGAAATTCTTCATAGAGATCATTTTTTGCAGGAAGGAGCACAACTGAGTAGACACAGATTTTCTAAAATTGTAGACATAATCTGAAGATTTGAAACAGGTCTGTAATTTGCCAGTTCTCTAGGATCTAGTTGTGGTTTCTTAATGAGAGGCTTAATAACTGCCAGCTATTTTTAAAATGTATTATTTTTTACATTGTTTTGAGCTTTTGAGTTTCACTACGTCAGTCCTGGTTTAGAATGCTAAATACGCTTCTGTTCACACACATTTTAGTTATAAACTAGACTGACAACTGCATTCAATTACCTAACTAACTCCCTTTCATTTTTAGGACATGCACCTGGATTTTGAGAATCAACTCGCTGTGGTTGGATCCACATTTGGAAGCTAATAACATGACAATCTGAGATTCCCATCTGTTAGTAGATACAAGTCAACACTGACTGTGTGAATGTAGCCCAGCTGTATTTCCAATTTTTCTAACTTCTGCCACAATCACAATGTCTTCTTTTATCATCTCAACTCAAATAGATATAAAAAATGATTCCCAAAAGGTCCCATTGTAGCTATGATCCAATTTCGATAGGAATCCATTTGCGATAGAAGTTAAATCTGAGTAGTCAATGGCTGATTGCTGATGTTTCAACCAGCTAATGAATGTTGAGAGCCAATTACACATGGATAGAAGAGCCCAACAAGGGCCATCTGCTCGGCTTTCGGGACCTAATAAAAAGGTCTGCCGAGAGTCACACTGCAGGAAGAGAATGCGTGTAATAATGCAATAAGGACGTACAACTGCCTGTAAAAGTGCCTCCATGTTAAGCAAGTAGTTGAAACTCAATTTAGTCCTGAATGCTGTTAGCCTCTCCCAGTGCTTTCAACCAGATTAGATCATAGTGGTGTTTTCCAGGCCACCCAAGGGAGGGTTCCTGCTCTATTGACACTGCAAGGTTGTTTACTGCAGAACAGGATCCTTGTTTGGAACAAACATGTCTGACCTTTGTGGCTCCAGTGTCCCCGAGGACAAGACGCATGAGGCTTGATATTCCCTTTTGCTGGACCTTATTTGCTCTGTCTCCTAAATAAAACCAACATTAGTCCTTTTGTCATTGTCAGTTTTCAGTTTCGATGGCCTGAAAGTACTCTGGTTAAATGAGAGAGCTTTTGGAAGAGTTTTGACTTTCACCTCATGAGCCGGCTGTTCAGGTTCTCTTTGTTTGATGGTAGCCAGCGCTGCATTTGATGTGTGTGCCGGCCAGCGAGTCTGTTGGAAGTTGGAAAGAGGGTTAGGAGGACAGGAGAGGCAGCCACCAGCTGAGTGTCTGAAACTGGCTGGCTGGAGGTCCTGTGGGGACCATCTTGTCTTAACTGGCCTTACTTTTAAATGGGCCATAAGAGAGATCTCAATCCATCAGTGAGGCAGTCCAGTTTTGAGCTGCAGCTAGACAGATACTTTGAGGACTTACACTGTTTAATGGTGCTTGCTAAGGCACCTAAATGATACTTTAAATCATGGGTGTTGTTGAGGAGAAGTGTGCTATAACATTTCTAAGCAATTCAACTTATAATTTGTGCCTGGTGGACTATAAAAGACTAGAACTATCCCATAGAATTGCATTAAGTAGGGGCCTGTGGCATAGCTGAGAATTTCATAGGGACTCTGTTGACTTGGACCAGAAATCCTGGCATACTGCTAGTGAATTTTAAATAAACAATTTCTTAAGGTTTAAAGTTTAATAAGTCTTAATTTTTGTTGCTAGTGCATTGTTTTTGGTCTTATTTTAGCAGTGTCTAGCCTCTTATTTGTTGAGTGTGACAGATTTGTTTGTCCAGCTGATGAACGATGAAAACACTGAGGGCTAATCAGAATCCACCTGATTTTAAAAAGCTCATGGCATGCATTTAAAGCTGCAGACATATCTGGATTGTGCACAATTATAATAAACAGAACGTTATTTTGCATTGGTTGTGGATGCCAGTATAATTATTGTTATAGTTAACGTTCTTGATGTGAATTGCCTTTACAGTGTGGCAGTGAGTTTTAAAGTTTGAAAATGCAACTACAGAATAAGAGAATCTATAGAAAGAATTGTTTTTATCCCTGTTTTAAATGTCAATCTTGATGTTTAAATGGGCAGAAAAAACGCACTGTGCTTGATATAGATGTGCCAGCGTCATAGTAGGAGCAGTGGTAGGACTACTTTGGTTCATCATCTGTTTTTATGTAAACAGTCTCTGCTTTTTCCAGCATGTTCGCCCACATCTGTGAGAACTGAAGAGAGATTCAAAAGGGGATCTGTAAATCTGAGATGTCAACATTTACCTGCCATTTTAGATGTATGTCACCCACCCAGGCCTCCACTTAACTGTGCTAGTGCTTTGAGTGTGGGATCCTGTCACAAATCTATCAACATGTCTAATTCCTCCTTGTATCTCTGTGTTTGAGTCTCAGCGTTATCGCAATGACTGACAATGATTCAAAGTCCACAGTCTGAGAGTGCTGACAGAACAGAGAACACAAGAGTGCAGCCCTTTCTCCAGAGAAAGCACTCCAAGCTGCGCTGTCCAGATATCACCCTCAATGACAACTTCCACATGCTAAGTAGTTCTGCCATGCTTTTAGTACAGACTGGGCATTTCTTCTTTCCAGTAGTCTGCATATTCACCATAAAAAATAATTATGTCATGAAAGAGCAACTCCTGTTACTTGAATGCGAAAACACTGAAAGTGTTTTCCGAACTCAGTTGAATAACATATTTCAAATCATCAACAAAATCTTACATGAACCGTTTCATAAATGTTGTTTCTCGTGGTCACATACTGTAGCATTAAAAAGCATGTATTTCAGGTTGCCCCTACCAAGTTCCATATGCAGTCTGTTTTTAAATATAAATATAAATATGCCATTATATCATTGCTGATAATAATAGTCTATACTATTTTGTCTAAATAAATTAAAAAAAAATCACTAAAAAAATAAGTCAACATATCATTATAATGTTAATTATGAAAAAGGTATATTCTTTTTGAGATATGCAAAAGATTACAGTGTTTTAAAGATTTAAACTTAAAGTTACCATTAGATGATAAGTTATGTTTAAATGTAAAAATAGAGGAAATAAGCATGAGCTATTAAATATCCAATATGGACCAATACTGATTAATTCATTTAAAAATTCTAATGTTAGCCAATAGATTTAAATTTAATGTTTGACAGGAGTGAAAATGAGAAGCACAGTACGTGTAATGGACTGTACTGTACTTTAACAGCATACCAATTGTTAAGCTGACAAAAAAATAGTACCTTTATACAAAACCTACAATATATAACACTTAAACATAACCCAACATCCTTAAGACTACCATATATACCATCACCAATATGGCACAGATCTATTGTGCATCCCTTGAGTGAATGATCATAGACATGAGAAGTAGACAGTCAGAAATGCAGCAGACTCAACACCATTTACAAGTAGAAGAAGGTGGAGAAGAAATATTCAGAAATATGAATTTGAGATTTGAGAGCTAGGGCTCTGACAGAATAAGTCAAGACTGAAATGTTCCCAGACAGTACAGCTGTGAGTGGAGGCCGAATCGGTGCTGGTGAGCTGAACTGAGAGGCAGTTTGAGGTGCAGGTGTTTATGTATCAAAGTGAAGTCAGGTTCACCGCTGGGATCACTGTCAGTCACATATTAAAAATGGGCAATCTCCGAGTGGGCCAGCTAGGTTAAAAGCTTCCCCAGGCTATCAGTCACACTTTTAATTGAAATGCAAGTATGTTAGGACACAGGGGCTCTTTTTAAGCACAGCTGGCCTTACCTGAGTTGACAAAGACGGGAGGCTTTGCTTGAATGTTTAAAAATATATCAAAAAGCAGCGAGGTATACTATTAGCCTACTTTACCTGACAGAAACAGCATGTCTTGGGTTGCATGAATGCTACACAAAAAGAAAGGAATAGCCATGATATTTTCAGAATGCCTGATATTTTCTTCAGGGAGCAATTCAGGTCACCTCTCAAGGGTTTTACTTGTTATCCTTGTCCAGTTAGCCTCAACTGCTAGTGGCATCTTACAGCTACTATTGAGATGAATGGCAATGCTAACAGTTCGCTTTCTCTAGGTATTCTCTAAGTAAGCTGCAGTGACATATGGACTTCAAGGACTTCCAAACTGCTTATGAAGAACATTATGCTTTTGTTATGTTTTTTATGTGATGAAGTCAAGCGTTTGGAGTATGTCATGTATATAAATATATACAGTATGGTGGTAACACATTAGTCTATTTCTCACCATTATCAAGTTGCTTATTAGCATGTCTATTATTAGCATATCAACTGTTTATTAGTACTTATAAAGCACATATTCTGCATCTCTGTATTTAGATTTAAATAATATAATGTATTTAAATAAATTGTTTTAGTCTGCAAGAACACAAGTGACTTCAAAGACACAATGGTACTATAATTCAAATAAATTATATTATTTTAAACTTCTGTTTACCAAAGAATCCTGGAAACACAAAGTTTAATTATCAACATTTGATAATGATAACAAATGTTTCTTGTGCATCACGTGACACTGAAGACTGGAGTGATGGCTGCTGATAATTCAGCTTTGCATCACAGGAATAAATTACATTTTAAAACATATTACAATGGAAACAGTTATTTTCAATTGTATTCATATTTCACAATATTGTATAAAATGTATTTTTGATCAAATAAATGCAGCCTTGATGAGTATAAAAGGGTTATTCTGAAAACATAAAAAAATATAATGCCACCAAACTTTTGAAACTTTACCCACTCTATATAATTTAGGCACAAATTAAACAGAGTTGGTAAAGAATTAACGGTCACTACTGGAAACTTCATCTGAATGACGCCATTCATAATATAAGATTTTTTACCAACCACTTGAGTTGGTCAACAGGTTCTGCTTTCTGGAAGTGCACAGAAAGGCATGAGGGTCAGGGCAGACTCCTTTTTTAGACAGCATGGTTGAAGTTTTTTAGTATTGACCCTACTGGCCATTGATGCTATTGTATGAGCCTGATCGATGTTAATGCAGTGTATTCCCTCTGGCCAGCAATTGAATTGGGCTTTCTGCTGTAGAACACAGGGGAATATGCATATGCAAGCTTTCCACTGACTCAGCCAGGTTTTGGATTGAAAGGAGAAAATTATGATTGAAGTTAAATGAGAATTAAATGTAATGATTTTACAAGCTTTAACACTGATGTGAGTTACATTTTCATTGCTTTTTTTTAGATCTTGCTTTTTCTTAAGCTCCAAAATACCAAACTCTGGGAATAGAATAAATTATTACTAAATAAATCAATACGATCTCTACAGCTGACCTGAATGTTCTTGTTCATTTCAGCCGATACAAAAATGCCCAAATTTCCTTAGAGACCCAAGGAAGGAATTTTTATATGCTTTCGGGTTTTTTTAATCCATGATGAGCTGTTTATACTTCTGCTAAATGCGGACAGAACAAGAAATGCCTCACTTTTGATTCATAGTGTCACACTGATTCATGTCGCACTCTGTTTATGCATAATTATACATTACATTCTACATGATCTGGCTTGAATGAAAGTAAATAGGGTGTGTAGATGGTGCTGATGATGATTGGTGAAGAAAAGACCTGTAAGAAGGCTTCAGTAATTGTGCTGCAGTGCTCCTCAAACCCATTTAACCCATAGGACCATTTAACTGCTTGCTGCAGTTGCTAGGCAACAGGAGATGGGTAGCCTCACAGTACATGACTACTTTTGAAGCACTCTCTCTCTTTCTCGCTATTTCTCTCTGTCACTCTTGCGGATACACTGTCCCAAATATCACTGCTTCTTGAGATTATATTCAGCTAAATAGAATTGTTTTTGGGTCAGAGCACAAAAAAGTAGCGTATCAAAGTACACTTAACTTCCCTTTGGTGGTTTCAAGCTGTTAGTGTATGTATTAGTGTCAATGTAGTGTCAGTTTTAGCTTCCACTTGTGATTATTTTCATCACAGCATCAATTACATAAAAAAGGAAGCGTCTGGTTCAGATATTCTGAAACAAAACTGTGACCAAACTCATGTCTCCCATGATGCCACGATCAGTTGTTAGAGTAATATTGGGTCATTATTGACCATTTTTTTAATTATGTAGACTATAATTATTGTAGGGATGAAATGCAATATTAAAGATACTGTAGTGGCTGTTGTGAGCAGTCTGTGATTTGATTTCATTTTCTTTTTCCTGTAAGATGGGGTGCCAGCTGTACTTGAACCACCAACTGTTGTTTTATTCAGGAATTTGCCAAAAAATGTCTAAATCTTGGGATGCATCAAATATCAGCACCTTAGCAGTTATCTGCAGACATTTGTGAATATATTGCTATCTACCAATACTGGGTATTTATTGGAAAATATAGAGTAGTGACTATTTATTTTAGATATAATGTGTGTTTTGTGTGTGTGTGTGTGTGTGTGTGTGTGTGTGTGTTAAAAATACAGACATGGTCAATTCAGACAGGTACAAAATCACAAAGTATGTCTGTCAAACACAGATTGAACTAACCTCAGGGAAAACTAGTCTTGTCTGAAGAGGGCTTTTGACACGTCTGCAGTGAATTTATAGATTAACCAGAGCGCAGGTCTCTGTGCCTGTCACTGGCTGTCCTCTGATCCTGGATCAGTTTCAAGTGAAGTCACTGCTCTGTTTTAACTGGAATCTACACACACGACCCATCGCTTTTAATATAGTTCTTTAATGTTAATCAGTAATCAGCATAGCTCTAGTCATGAAGTGTGCTTTACTTGTGCCTCTGTCACCGCTGACTGTAGACTGAGCGCACACACTGTACTGAAAGCAGCTGAATGCTGCTGGGTCATACTGATGTCATTGGAGCAGTTAAAGGACTGAGCCGTGATCTGTGGGTTGTTCGGAGGTTACACTGCATGTGTGATTAGATTCCATGGAGATTACATCCATGGTCTCCTCCTTAATCATTCCTCATCTCTTTTCCTTGTATTAGCTCTTTTCCCCTTACTTTTATTGGTAAAATTATATTTATTAAAGGGTAATAGCATGCATGATACTTTGATTTATTCCATTGTGCTAAATGGTTACAGTATCCATGTAACAAAGTATTTTCATTTTATGTTTTAACAACTATTCTTTTGGAATACTTCTTTTGAAGTATTTTATTTGTAATCCAGTTAGGTAAAACCCCTTTGAAGACAGGCATCTTCATATAGCTGCTTTTAGAGCATTTTATAAATACATTTATTTGCTTTTTTTGTTCCTCCTTGTTAGCTACTAAAGATAAAAACATCCGCTAAATTCATAAATGGTAATGTTTTAAGTAGAATATATCAATAGTGACTTGTTGTTAACTAAAGGTTTAAATTTTTGCTAGTAAAGTTTAAAACAATTGTACTTTTATTAACTCAACACCCTTTCATCCATTCTTTCGTCCATGTAATTCTTTTAAATGCACAATTGTATCTCATGTAAATGCCCACTAAGAAATGCATATGATTATTATAAGGTGAATAAATCAATTAAGTACATTTTACAAGAAAATACTATTTCAAAATAGTTGCTTTCTCTTTCTTTGTAAATATTTCTGAAATTTACTAACAATTTCTGATTGTTTTTTTTTTTTCAATATATATATATATTTTTTTCAGTGTAGGTTAGAAGATTTTTTATTTGTTGTTCAATTTGTGGTGCCCTTTTCAACTTTGCTGTCTTTTTTCAGCTTTTATAAGCTCTATCCTCCTTTTATTTGTGTATTATAGTAATTCTTTCTCACTTGTGCATTATCATCCGACCGTGTGTCATGTGTGTTTGCTGCAGTCCGTTTTGCTGTCTCTCTGTTTGTCTCTGTGTGTGTGTTTGCGTGGGTGGCGGGTGGAAGGGTTGTGTGGGGGACAGGTATAGCGGGGGGTCGTGGTCCAGAGGGGGCGGTGAGCTGCACGGAGAGACTCTTCAGCAGATTCACAAGCAGTCAGTGGAGAGGCTTCTTCAAACAGATGGGATGGGTAGAGTGGAGACACGGGCCTGTCACAGGGCAAACACACACGCACCACACACACTCCCTCAGAACTCAACCCTGTGACTCCAGTGAAAAAATGTGTTACGCTATAGTATTGAAGAGAGAGAAACTGTCCATGACTTGTTGAAATGCTTATTTTACCTGTTATCCTTCACTACATTTCTGTCTTTGGTGTATTGCAGTTGCAAACAGTGTTGGAAATATGATACATTATTGCGGTACACCTCTAATTGTGCTATTTTTGTGTTACTTTTTGTCACCGTCTGTTGGTCGAGTATGTGTTTCATGTACAAAGTGTAATTTTGTGCTATGGGCAAGTGTTTGTCCGCTCACCATTGATGTTCTTTAAGAGAGTAGTGATATGCTTTTGTCAAGTTTGTCACTTTAAAACAATGGTTACTGGTCATTGTTTGGCTTTGGAAAAACTGGGTCTTGTAAATGTTCGGGTCTGGTATCTGAAACACAACATATACTAGTCTTTTCAGCAATTGTAATTCATTTTTGTTTTGCTTTAGTTTAGTTTTCTTATAGTTAATTTTCTCTAGTTTACTTGTACAGTAAAGCACATGTCATACGTAACCTCATTAAACTTGCAGATTCTATAAACCTCAGATATCATTCAGATTAATTTATCTCGTTAGTAAATGGCATCATCCAGTGCAGGGCAGAGTGCTAGTGCACTACACCATGTTTACAGCACTCGAAGTGTGTTTAGCTGCAGGCCGCAGCACAGAGGAGGAGGAGGCCGGTGTGTGTGTGTGTGTGTGTGTAGTGAGAGAGGAGAAGTTGAGGACAGCTGTGGATTGACGGCTGACTCACTGACCTCATCCCTGCATCTCTGTAAATCAGCTCAGCGTAGCGCTCAGCGGGCCGTGGTATTTTTATTTAGAGCGTAGGCTGGCCCTACTCACTTGCATAACTCCCATTACCACAGGCAGAAAAGGTGAAAATCAAATATCTTTTTTCTTCGTGAACAATCACTCGTATCTCCTGTTGAAAAAAAGCGAGCTTTCGCTGCCTGTCTACCAGCGCTCGCGCTCCCCTTCTGCTTCTCTCTCTCTCTCTCTCTCTCTCTCTCTCTCTCTCTCTCTCTCTCTCTCTCTCTCTCTCTCTCTCTCTCTCTCCCTCTCTCTCCATCATTGTTGTTCTGTTATTTGACTTTGTAATGTTCCTGAGTTTGAGTGAGAATCACTCGTTTTAGTGGATGGAAGGTCAGATGAAAGGTTTCTTCTCCTCTGTGAGCGTCTCTTATTCAGTGTGAGATCACACACATTGCTGAAGGGATGCCGTGTTCAGACCTCAATTAACTTTCAAAAGACAAATTACTTTGTTATTCAAATCAAGACCCAGTAAATGTGATAAAGGTCCAGATTAAATTGGTTGGTGTAATACAATCAGCGTTAGGGAGTATCTACCGTAAATAAAATTAGCACTGCTTATCTTTTTATCAGAGGAACACTAACATAGAAGTTTAGAAAAAATAATCCATCTATGTCTAGGGATGCACTCAACTCAAGATGCGTTTCGATTCATGGTACTGATTACCCCAATATGATTTTCTAAATTTTTTTAACAAAATTCTAATTAAAAAAAATGTGTCCTTTTATTTCTCAGACAGGTTGTTGCACAATTCTTTGTGAAATTGAAATATGTCAAATAACAAAACTAAACTGAAAATTTTAACACACAATAAAGACGTCACTTAATAGAAACAAGGTTTGCTCTTGCTTTTTTCCATTTTAAATAAGAGGCAATCTCTGCATTTGAATCACAATCTAAACAAAGATGCTGCATACATGCAGGATGAGCATTTTTTAATCTAAATTAGATTGAAATTTGAAGCAAAAACAAAATGGCCTGAATTTAGTTTGGTGAATCTACACTGCATAAAACATACCTGCACGAAACAAAAACTGCAGACGCACTGAATGAGAACGCAGATTTACTCTCTGACAGCAGGTGGCGCTTATGGAACAGCAGCGATACAGCGTTTCCTGTAAACAAATCAGCGCTGATTATATAAATATTACTTTAATATGCATTATACAGATGTAAGATGAAAAAATATCATCTAACCTTTTCTAAAGACAGCTCCTCTCAGGTGTACGTTCATATAAACTCCCATCTCTAACTTTATCACGATTCATTTAACATCTCGACTGATTTGAATCGTCACATATTTGTATCATTTTCAGCTGGCTTTGGGTGTATTGTCACATAACGATCTCTGTCCATATATCCAAAAAATGCAAGTTTATGGATCCCAAAAGATGATGCTTCAAAAGCCATGCAAAACAAACACAATGATAATCCATATGACCCCACTTGATAAATCAGAGTTTAACTTATGGCTTGTCATGTTTGTTTTGCATGTTTTTTGAAGCATCAAGTTTGAGGGTCCCATTCATTTGCATTATATGTGCTCAGTGAGTATTTTTTAAAAAAAATTGTGTTCCACATAAGAAAGAATGTCACATAGATCTGGGACAGCATGAGTGTGAGATTTTCATTTTTTGGATTCAGTATCCCTCTTACTAAATTTTTCAGTAGTATGACAGCTCAGCTGTTTTAAAAACTGTGTAGGTTTTCTAGTAACAAGCTGCTTCCTAACAAGTAGTGGTGTACAGTAGTGTGACAAAATACTACTTTGCTGTTTCTATGTCACATTGCATTACACGCACAGACACAGCTCTACAGTCGAACGAAACGAGGCAACACTTTCCTAGAATGTTCTGTTCTGTTATACAGAACTTTGTAAAGTCAGTTTCTGTTTTGGGAATCAGTTCATTCAGGATCATAAAGAAGTGTTTCACATGATTCTTTTTTTGTTTTGTTTTACATTTATGCTCACTCAAAAATGCAGTGTAAATGTGTCTTCCTTATTGTTATTTAATACTTAAATCTGGACATTCTGGAGGAAGTCATGTAAGAAAAGTGTCACATATGGTTAAGGAACAGAAAGAGAAATCAAACCAAAACTGAAGGTAAAACTCTCTCAACCTGTCTCAATCCTTCATTCTAGCTATAGTCATAATTGACTTCCTTGCAGGGAAAGCTGTCTGTGCCATGTGCACAGTATAATAAAAAAACATTGCCTCTAGGGGTATATTTAAATAACCTGTTTTAAAAACATAACCTAGAGCCAGAGTCAGCAGCCATGATATTCTAGCCCTAGATCTTGAGATGAAAACCTGTTCTCCTCAGCTGAGAGACGCAGGTGCTTGCAGTGTCTCTGGCGTGTATATCCTGTTCTAACAGGAAGCCCTGGGCTCCATTTCCCTCTCAAGCCAGCTCAAACCGCTCTGCCAAGGCTGTGACAGACATCAGCTGCCAGAGAGTCATTAGCAGTGAAAGCCATTCTCTCTCATTATCTAGATTTCAGGAAGAGGGAACGCCGAGGCTGGTGGGAGCGCCGCCTTGGCTGAAGACTGGATGAGGTGTGAGTGGATCCGTCTTTCTCTGTAATGTCTCAGAAATGAGAAAGATTAGAAAGACAGCGAGAGGGAGAATAGGAACGAACGCCAGGTTTAATTGGCATGCGACTGATTCGCAGTGCGGGCACCGCTGCCAGGGCAGTGTAAAGCTGGAAACCAGAGCGCCAGCCTGTGTGTAGATT
Organism: Cyprinus carpio; assembly: GCF_018340385.1. Taxonomy (NCBI): domain Eukaryota; kingdom Metazoa; phylum Chordata; class Actinopteri; order Cypriniformes; family Cyprinidae; genus Cyprinus; species Cyprinus carpio. Next base: position 16,572,896 of record NC_056599.1, on the reverse strand, counting down.
GAAGTGAGGGGGTGAGAAAGAAAGAGAAGGAGAATGAAAAAGAAATAGTTTCTGCTCCTTTTTATTGAGTGGCCTAATGTATGGTGGGTGGAAGCCTCATTGATTGAGTTCTCAGCAGCTGTATTATATAAAGGCCATATGGGAGGGATATCAGAAAAAACTCTCTTCTAGACTTCTCTTTCAGTCTTTTTTCTTTCCTCATGGCCTGGTTGTATATTGTGTGGCGTGCATGGGGTTTTTCATGTCTAGAACGGCACGGAATAAAGGAAAGGATAAGTGCAGTGATGGTCATGATTGTTGCGTTGGGGATGTGTTTGTGTGTGATGAGATGATGTGTGTGAATATGCAGAGTTGCACCGCTGCACGCGTCAAGCACAGGAGCCCTGAGCCCTCAAGAGCTTCATGACACTAATAATGGAAACATTGAGATGTCATGTTGCAGAAGCACAGTAAACATTCGAAAACAGGGAAGATGTGCAATATATGTCCATTTTCCTTTTATTTATATGATTTTATTAAATTATAATAAAAAATATAATATTTTTATGTAAAAAATGACTATACATTGTCTTTCAATTAACAAAATGTATATATATTTTTAATTATACATATGTAATGTATATAAATGTGTAATGCACAATATAACATTATCATCCCCCCCCCCCCTCCCCCGCTTTCTCTGTTTTATATAATAAAATCAAAACAACACAATTTTATACTCTACTCTTTTTATTTGTTGGGATGCACAATATATCAGTAGCAGGTCAGTCGATATACAGGTTATCTGTCAATTTTTGTTAATTGGTCATTTTGACTGATATTGGTTAATTAACCGATCACACTTATTTCTATTTTTATTTTCTTATTATATTTTCTATTTTTCATTTGTTTAGACAAAATGTAGAGAATTATAATATTACTCACTTGTCATTTATTACTATAAAAATTATTATGGCCTCTGACAGTATCTGACAGAGTTTTAATATCAGTGCATGCATATAATTATATAAAAATCTTGAATTCAAGAATTCAGTAATGTCATATTATAAATTCAGATTTTACATACAAATAATACAAATAGAAAGGAGAGCAATAAAGACAGCAAAATACAACAAAAAAGTGTCAAAAAAATTGTCACTGACACTTTTTTTAGAGGGCCAACCTGTCATCTTTTTTTAAATGTAAGATGCAAGTGTTGTTGATTGTGTGGCGGACAACAGGAGTGTGTGTGTGTGTGCTGCTGTGATGTTCAGATGTGTTTATCTCAGTGAAGCCTCACTCTTAACAGTCCCATCAGCACTGAGCGCAGGATCAGCCCAGCTAATCCACTTAATGTCACAGCTAACATCAGTCCTCTGTGTGTTTCAGTGTGTGTGTCTTTGACTTTGCCACAAGTTTGTGAAGTCTGAAAGTTTGGTAAAAACTTTGTGTATAGGGTAATGTTTTACAATAATTTCCCGTTTGTTAGCATTAGTTTCTGCATTATCTAACAATCACTTACAATGAGCAATACAGTAGTTACAGTATTGATTCATATTTGTTTATGTTACAAAAATGGTTTACATTGTTAATTTTTACCAGAACATGTCCTGGTCATGTTTCACCCCAATAGAAAACAAGCAGAAGAAAATGTAGTAATTTGCTATTCAAATGGAATATAAATGTCTAATATGTTGTAATCAGGTTGGAATTGGAATTACAGCTAATATGTTGTAATTGTTTCAGGTTGGAGCTACTCTCTACCACTGAAAAAAAGTCAATGTGGAAGTGTTCATTTAGCTAGACAAATATGTAAGTGTATCCTTGGCACGAGGACCATTGTAGTGACGTGTATAATCATATCACACTACAAAAATGAGGAAGAACTTGTACTTTAGATTGAAAGACAAGCTTGTTTGAATTTTAACAGCATGCAGGCTGTTGTCCATCTTTGTTTAATGATCTAAGAACTAAGCTGTTATTGTCCTGCTCGTTGTTACGTTGTGTGACTTGTTATATGTTTTAGCTTAGTAATTCATATTGTGAGTGTAACCTGTGTGTATATGTACAAAGGATTGTCTGATGTTATGTGCGCAGTGTGAACATTTGATTATGAGTGAGAATTCACAGCACATCTTATGTATCCTAAATTGATAATTTATGAGCGTCTCCTCAGTAAAGGGAATCAATTTTCCAGACAGTTAAACCCAGTTGTTTAGTCATGGTTGGAAAAGCTGCATACAAATATTAGGTTAGCAATTAACATAATTAGGATCAGAATAAGGTTTTGATATTGCCCTAAGCTTTTCCTAGTTTTTTTGTTTTTAATTAAGTTTCAGTTTCCTTAGTCATGCTTTTATGAACAGTTTTAAATGTACATTTTCATGAAGATGCAGTTAATGCCGTTAAAATTAATACATCATTCAATATTTTTTTTATGTATTTAATTTAAATATAAACAAAATAAAATTTGTAGCTAAATATAAAAAAAAATCATTTATAGCTAATATATAAAAAAATATATATAATATAGATATATATATATATATATATATATAAACTAATTCACCTTTTTTCACTGACTGTTATTTTGGGAGAAGATAGTGGATAGAGTCTGAGCAAAATAAGGTTTCTATCTAGGTTGAATGCATTATGCGATAAGTTGCTTAGAGATATTTCACCCAAAAATAATTTAACTCATTTACTCACCTTCAAGTGGTTTCAAACATTTTTTTTTTTTTTTTTTGTGAAACACAAAAGAAGATATTTTGACAAATGTCTCAGTGTTTTGCCCATACAATGAAAGCCAAAGGTCACCAAAACTGTTGGGTAACAAACATTTTTCAGAATATCTTCTTGAATGATTTTCCTTTATGGAACATACAAGTTTGCAATGAGATGAAGTTGATTTTGGGGTGAACTGTCTATTGAGCATTACATGCAGGCTTTCTGCTGATCTGAAAAGCCTTCAAAAGCCCTCAGATGGAGATGGATTGTGGATTGAATGTCCGATAATGTAAAATTTGGCAATGTCAGTTCTGACTGCAGATTTGCATAAAAATGTTCTTGAGATGGTGTGAACCAAAAACAGTGATCGTTTTATGATGTCATGGCATGTTTTCGAATGCTCTGCTCAACAATGCATATTTACATTCAGAAATGCACAATAAGTGTTGTTTTGCATCATTTCAGGAGTACACTAGCAGGATACAGATAATAGACTTGGATAAAAAGTCACATTATGCATTTAAGAGTTACAACATGTTTCATATTTTCATCAACCTCCAAAAAGTACGGACTGTTTTTCCTCCTTTGTGCACAATTCATTCTCGGCGTTCTGTTTGGCTGTTTTGACAGAGAAAGTCTTCCCATGTAAACTCAGCTGAACTCTGTTTAATTCACCTCCTTTAGGGTTGTGTGTGGGAAAACAAGCTGTTTTTAAGTGTCCATCCTTCCCTTCCTTCAGCTTGATTCAATTTAGCAGCACTAACACCTTGTTGTGTTCATGAAGCCTTAATGATGTTGCACCATGAGGAATATCTTTTGCATGCTGTTCCATTTCTAGTAAACAAGCACGCAAACTCCCTTCCCTTCCTCCTAATCTGCATCTTCCTGACAGCTGGGCTGAATTCAATATCGAGATGAACGTTCCCAGTCATCTCCGGGATCGCTCGCAATATCTCTCGCGCCCGTGAATTCAAATCGTGAAAGGTTCTTTCGTGGTTTCTCTGGCCAGACGCGGCTTGCTATAACTGGAGGCTCTTTTTAAAGGTTCGCAGTTGTCCAGAAGGCAGATATGCTTGGATGTCGAGTGCATGTGTGTTTCTGTGGGCGTGCTCGTGTATGTGTGTGCGTTTGAGCTGCAAGTGTGCGAGTACGTGGGTGTGCACCGTTGCTGTCTGTCTGTGAGCGACTGACTGATTAGCAGGAGAGGACTAATGTCTCCGAGCGACTCTGAGCGGCATCTGCCGGGACGAAGTTTGGTGTCTTAACGGGGTGTTCGGCATAGTTGCATTTGCTAGGCGCTGAGCCGCTAGTGTCGCATGGATATTTAATGGGCTGTTTAATTATGAAGGGCCAGATCAGTCTCGCTGTGAAGGGACGTGGGTTGCTACATGAGCCTTTCTCTCGTTCTGACCTTTTAAGAGTGTTGGAGAGAGAAAGAGTCAGGGAAACTCCTACTGGGCCTGATCCTTCTCCATCAGGCTGGCCATTATGTAAGCGTGCGCTCAATAGGCCCTGTGAGAGGCTGTTTAACTGAGCCGCTTGGAGATGGCAGTCTGCGCTTCACCTCTGGGTTGATCTTTACCCTGTCACCAAGAGCAGAAGAGGAACTTCCCGTTTCTGAAAGCTTATACCTCTTGGTAGATGAAATATATTTATATAAATATTTAAATTTTAGGAACTGTTGCTGTTTGTAAACAGTTTTTTGTGTGTGTGTGTGTGTGATGTTTTTTAAAATTCGTATGAATGATCTCAAACTTTGGCACGTGGATTGTTGCCCAGTGCTGTGGAAATTTACAAAACTACAGAATACAAGAGTTTTATTTCATTGTTATTCATTTATTTATTTAAACTTCCGATCTAGATACTATTTTAATTTTTTCATCGTGGTTCTGGTTCGCCATGCACAAGGCAATGGTGACACCAGAATAGAAATACAGTACTCATAATTCTGCCTGAACTTTTCTTTTCTTTCAAAACACTTTCGCTTACTTTAAAGTGGAATTCATTGCAGTGCAGCAGCAGGACATGTATATTGATTAATTAGTTTGGATTCTGAATTTTAGATTTTTATTAAATATGCTTTTTAGCTAATAAATATGAAGGATCACATCTTGATGCCTCCGCCTCCACATTCACATACATGCTATGCAACACAAGGAACGACAAGGAGTATGTTCTCTCACTTTTTGGACACATTTTTTGGAGTCAATGCTTGAAACAGGCGATGGAGAAGATTTAGATGTTCCAGGCTTATAAAGTGGAAATAAATGTCTTTTTATCATAGCTAAAGTGAAGCAAATAAAAATGCAAATGAACAAACAAGCAAAGATGACACAAGTATATTCAATCAAAAGACAGCATATTTTAGTTCTTTGAAACACAGCAAAACTGTTAGTCATGCACAAAAAAATAAATCAATAAAACAACCTTTGCATCCATTTTCAGGCCTGATTCTCCAGTAATACATGTGAAAATAAATGTTTTCCATTGTTTAATTTTCACTCTTTGCATCACCAAACAATACTATTCTGCTGAGCATGAGGATTTTCTTTAGTGAAACCCTGTGGGTGACTCGCACAATACATAATTAAAACACTTTTTATAGAAAACTATTATTAGTACTCATGTGAGTTTACACCATTCAGATGATTCTTCATCTACTTATTTCCTAATGTGTAAAACTTTCTAAACTGAACTGAAGATCCTTCCTTTGAGTGTTTATGAGGGATGTAGCAATGTGTGATTTGTGAAGAAATCATGCTTTTGAAGAAAACTTGTAATATTGTGTGTGTTCTTAAGCTTTGAAAGTTCTCGTTCATTGTAATTGCATAGCTAAAACTGACCAAGAAAAGCTATTTTGTTGCAAGGAAAGTAAAAGAGGGTTATTAATATAGTTTGTGTATAATGCATAGCCACTGCATGATGTAAAAATGTAAGTGGTGTTGACCGTTCTCAAGCGCTGATCATAGTCTGCACATCACAATTTTATTCTGAGCACTAAAAAGAGAGGCAAAAAAGGAGTTGTTTGCCAAAAGGCGAGATGAAAATCTATCATGTGTTTTTGTCTGCTTTTGGCTCAGATACACAGGATTCAGCACTCCGTTTTGATGTGATTCCATGCACTTCTAAAGACTAGAAGTTTAAAGATCAAATTCAGAAATCTATTTACTATTAAAGTGTTTTAGGCTGAAGATGTTCTCAGAATGGCAGCTCTGGATCTTTCTATGATAAATGGCAGCCGTTTATAACTTCAGTTCCCTAAAACCTTTGCCCTCCAACTGATCACCCCCTTTTTATTTTGAGGGAGAATTTGGTAATATTCTGTTCAAGCACTGTTACTTACCACATTTTTTTTTTTTAGTACTATCTTTGTTCTTAAAAGAAAAAAATCTGAGAAGATGTGATTCTTCTTGTTTCATAAATCATGTTTTCTTTCTCTTTTTATTCAGTGAGAAATTTGGACTAGAAAAAAGGTTTTTAATGGACAGTAAAATTGCATAGTAACACATTATTGTTTTTAGAGTGATCTGGTCATTCCACAGATCTGAAAACGAGCTAATCAAGGGACTGATTGTTCTGTTGCCCAGTTCCCAATCCAAAAATATGTAAGAGCTCAAAAGAACTGGAATATTGTTGTTACTAGGTGCTGCTTGAATGTTTAGCTCAGGTTATATTTGGCGTATTTTTATTTTATTTTTTAATAAACTTGTTTAGGATCGCAAAGATGAAAAGAGCAAACTTCACTGAATCATATGCTTCAGTTCTCTTCCAGATCTGTTTTTCTTTCTCTCTCACTTTTCTCACTGGAGTATTTGGAGTGTGTGGGTGACAGTGGCTGTTCAGCCTGTCTGAAGTTTGGCTGTTGTGTTTTGGCCGGAGCTGCTAGACTAAAAGTGCAGATTCTGAAAGAGATTACAGTGAACGTGAAAGACTTCTTATGTCATTTCCCATGAGAAAATGCCTATAACCTGCTCCAGTCTCATGGGATCAGAAATATCCACATTATAGATCAAATACAAATGGTGACCTTCAATGAATAGGAGCATTAACCTGCAGCAGGAAGAACAATGCCCCTACGATGACCTGGATGTTTCATCCTGCAGAGGTGCCAGGGGCATTAGTGATGTGAACAGAGGGGCATTGTATGTATAGTCCAGAACAGAACAGCACAGCATTTGCATAGTAGGGTAGTATCAGCTCCTATAGCTGTGATGCGGATTGGCTGCTGTCAAAGGTTGTTGTATACTAGCTGCTTACAGTGTAGTATACAGTACAGTATACTGCCTGCTAATATTATGTAACACACCATATACTGAAGGCAGTGATAAGCATTCACACAGCACAGTAGTGATACTACATTGTTGTCACATATACATTAAATATAATATTGATTTTTAAAAAAGAATAATAAAATTAAAATTCAATAAATTATATTAAATATCAAATACATCAATTTTATTAAACATTCAAAAAAACACACACACACACACACACACACACACACACACACACATTTAGAAAATTCAATATGTGTATTTATATACATTACATTACTTACTATTAAATTATATGTATTTATGTTAATTAAAAGACATATATTTTATTATAATTTTTAAATGTGAATTTTTAATATATTTTTGTTATATATATGTGTGTGTGTGTGTGTGTGTGTGTGTGTGTGTAATTATAAAACAATTGCAATAAGGGTAAACAATGAGGGGAAGCTAGATTTTGCAAAAATGGAAATGCAGCCTCATTTCATTAGGCCAGCATGGATTTCATGCTGGTTTTTACTGGTTTGGGGCTGGTCTAACTGGTGGACCAACATAGCTGTGAATGTTTACGAAGGTTTGTTTCTGATGCTATATATGACCAAAAAATGTCTGCCATCCAGTACTGCTGGTTAAGCTAGTCAAATAAGAAAAAAATCTATTTTTGTTTATCATACATCTTTGTTGTAGCAGTTGTTTAAAAAAAAATTAAAAATGTGTGCTCATGGACCATTTTGAAATCTTAAAAGAATGAAAATGAGAGATATTTCCAAAACTGTAATATATGAGCTGGACCAAGGTGCATCACTCACTCTTCAAAAATCAAGCTTTATTAATAAATCAACAAGACAAAATGGAAGAGCACATCTTTTTACATTTGTTACAAAACTGTAATATAACCAGTGAATAATTGCAGTTTATGGAGAAGGAATGAAGGGAACTCCAGAATTGAAATAAATAATTTAATACAATGATTTTGTTGGCAAATTTAATGTGTGAATTAATTGCCATGTATTTTATTTCAGAAAAAATAGCTGCAGTCGGTGTGCGCTGCAACGAAAATAGAAAATGTGGTGATGTGTGGTACATGTGCGCTACACAGAGCACCATTTAAATGGCCATAACACACACATCTCTTTTGTTTCAACTGTGGAGCACTCACAAATTGGGAATCAATTCAAAAGCCAAGAATTATGTAATAATAACGGCAATAAACAAGCACTCATGGTGTGCAAGTACCACTTTTTGTTAAACGGTTGTAGTAAGGCCTAATAATGCAGTGTTGTATGTGAAGGGTGTGGGTGGGTGGGGGGGGGGGGGTTTAGGTCGGGTCATAGGGCATACGTGAAATCAAACAGGATTTTTGTCACAGCAGATGAATGTCTGTCAGTGCCATGAGCTCTGATTCTCACCATTTATCTCATCTGTCTGTCTCTCCCTCCTTCCTTCTTTCAGTCTGCTGCTTTGTGGTGCACAAGCGTTGCCATGAATTCGTCACCTTCTCCTGCCCCGGAGCAGATAAGGGTCCTGCATCAGATGTGAGTACAAATATCTCTTCCATTTCCTTCCTTCCTCCACTTTTCTGCTTTCTGTCTCCCCTTCTCTTTGTCTCTCCTCTTCAATCTGTGTCTGTCTCTCTCTCAGTCCCATGTGAGAGAACAGAGAAAAAGGTGGGCAGAAGTTGTCGTCCTCTGGCAAATCTAATCAGACGTACTGTCACAGAGGAAGTGTGTGAGACAGCTGCGGTGACGATAACCCTCTCCGTTTCAGATTTCCTCCTGGAGTCTTCTTCTCCGCTCATTTTGTCTCGGGCCTCTGAGTTATACAACCATTTAAATCAACAAATTACCCGGTCTATAGTGACAGCTACAGGAAGCGCATCCACACGGGGGACCTGAACGCTTTTTTGTTATTGTGGATGAGAGTGAACGTAGAATGCCAGCTCAATCACATCATTACAATCACTACACACAGGAACAGAAGGGAGAATGAATGGTGCTGTGCAGTTACGGGAAATAGCTTTGCTCTTTGAATCCATGCAATTATGAAAAATACATTTCTGCTTCACTCTCAGACACTTTTTGATTCTTTGTCTGTCTAAACTAGCGTTTTCCACCAGGAGTTACAGAAAAAAAAATTCTGAATTGTGAACAAAAATCTCACGGCGGAATTATTTTACTGCCTCATCCGGAAATCAATTTTACATTTATTGTCACCACAGGCATTAAAAAAAACTTAAGTGAAAGAGACCAATCTGATCCGAGATGAATCACAATAATATGACATTCTATTCAAAGTATTAAAAAATTTCTCATTGCGTTTATAAAGAACTTCTTGACCAGTCAAAACTACATTTTATAAGTATACACGTGTAGCTTAAAGGTGCTGTATGTAAGATTTTCACTCTACTAAAGCATAAAAATACCATAATATGTTTGCAGATATTTAAGAAACATGCTGTTAACATGTTTATCTGAAAAACAATGCTATAGTCAGTTATTCTCCTTTGAAAATGTGCGTTCTGGGCCGGAACACACATTTAAGTTAGTTTTGGTTTGTGAAACCCGCCCACTGCCAGTTTACCCAATTGTATTTTGACATCCCGGGTTGCCAGTTGGTGGAAAAACAGCATATTTCATTTCATTCATTGTCAAGTGCGCTCGTTCCTGTTTGTGTCGTCAATCTTGCAACCTGCATGTGTGTCAAATCTGAGGAGGAGGGGCAAGATTTTTTTTAGTAAAAACAGTAACATTGTAAAATGTTATTACAACCTAACAAACAATACAAACTATTTTAATATATGGTCCCACTTTGTATTAGATGGCCTTAACTGCTATATACTTACATTTAGAATAGTCATTTGATACAATGCACTTATTAGGTGCTTTTCCACTGTCGGGCCAGTGCGAGCCAGTGCTTTAAACAGTCCAGGCGGGGCTAATAGCCTCAGATCTGTAGCGCTGCTTCCAGAAGCTCCGCTGCACTTCACTAAAACCCACCCTTTACACGCCTCTCTGGAACAACGTCACGCAACCCCATCATTTAACCGACAAAGAGAAGTTATCAGAAAATGAATCAGAAATAAATCACTGTAACTAGTGAGATCACAATATGAACAGGATAAAAGCTGCCATTTGTTTGCATGTTTTGTTGTTTACTTAAAGATTTAAATCCAACAGCTTTGATGTTTTACCAGTTTTACAATAATTAGTGATACATTGATTATAATTAATTAATTTGTCACAATGGAATATTAGTCACACAGAAATAAAGTGGTATTTACCATTATTTCACAAGAGAAAGAGGACACACACATTCAGTCATGTCTTTTTGTGTTTGTTTGTTCACAGTATACATCAAATTTAGAAAGAATGATCATTTATATAATTTTTCCTTCAAAAATACGACCTGAGTAGCAGAGGGAGCTCAGAACAAAAACTGTGATTATGATATGTTTTTTGACATACGTGGAGCTAAATATGAACATCAGTCAGTCAGGTATAAAGAGAAGAGACTTACTGACAGATAAAAAAAATATACTAAATAAATACACGATTGTGATAGCTATATGATTTGTCTGATTTCTTCAAGTGGTCATATTTACCATGTTTACTATGGTAATGGCTAGCATGAATAGTCTTTTACATCACTTATAAGTGTATCTGCCTTGTATGGTGATCATAATCCACATTGGGCCTCGAACAGAAGTTATTTCAAACACTGCTGTCGAAATGAAAGAGTTTTGAGCTAAATCATTTTGAAAGTCTTTAAAGGTGACATATTATGCCCCTTTTTACAGTATGTAATATAAGTCTCTGGTGTCCCCAGAATGTTTCTGTAAAGTTTCAGCTCAAAATACACCACAGATCATTTATTATATCATTTTGAAAATGCCTATTTTGAGTGGAAGCAGGGACATGCTGTTTTTCGTGCTTGTCTCTTTAAATGCAAATGAGCTGCTGCTCCCTGCCCCCTTTTCCAGATTAGAGCTTCATCATTACAGCTCGAACCTGCTAAAAACATCTGTTTTGGTTCTGATTATCATGTTTATCGCACTGAAATCATGAGTTTTAAACCTTATTATTTTAAACTTCTGATATAGGGTTTTCTGAGTGCACACATCTGAAGCACACGGACAGAAAACAGCTGTCACAGCATGTGAGTACCAAACCAAGTTCTCATGCACACCATAGACTGTATAAAAACATGGACGTAGTGTCCGTGATGTTTCACGTAGTTTTCTGAAGAACGTTTTTGAAGTGCAAAGTGGGTGGAGCAGGCCGTCGCAATCTTGGCAGCATGTCACTGCGCGTCACTCCCGGATCATCGAAAATGGGCAAAAAGGCAGGAGCTGGTAGCTGAAGCCACCCACAGCTACCGCAACATCAGCAACAGCAAATCCAACCCACACTCAAGTGACCACGCCCTAAATTATGCAGAACTTAGTTAGCATGTTTTGCTCAAACTATCACCATGGCATTAAAACTGGTACACCGTTGTCCCTTGCAAAATAAAAATGACAGCACTATGGGTGGAAGCTTACAGATTTAGGGGCGGTAATATTAGAATGAGATCCCTTTGCCACGTCACCAAGGGAGTGAAATTGGACACGCTGTTTTCTCAGACACTTGCAGAAAAAGGCTTACCAAAACAAAGTTACTGGGTTTACCTATTTCACGTTTCCTTGGTTGGTAGATGCACCGGGGACCTGATTATAGCACTTAAAACCTGGAAAAGTCAGATTTTCATGATATGTCACCTTTAATGCTGGTGTTATAGCTGTTAACTATGTGAAATAATTCACGCCATTGATGCTCTCCAGTTTCTTTGTTCATAAGCATTCCTCAAGCCCGAGCTGGCCTGCTTGGCCCAAGGTTTTTGGCGGGCCAAAAATCCCTGGCCATTGGCCTCTAGGAAGCCCCAACGAGGCACGATCAAGCTGCAGAAGTGACAGTGGAAACGCGACTGGCACGCTCTAGCATGCTCACTTCTGGCCTGGCAGTGGAAACATGGCTATTGTGTACATACATGTTTTTACATTGTACTTAATTAAAAAAAATAACAATACTTACATGTAATTATATCTGTAATAAATTCCCATTTAATGGGTCAGCAGTGTAATGGATTATAATTACACTGTTGACACATCCCTCACACCTTAACACACCCCTTGACCCATTACACCCATTACACCCCTTAACCCAACACACCCCAGACCCATACTACTAAATCTGTCCCTAACTTTACCCGTGTCCCACCTCAGTAGCAGCAGAAGTGTTTTGCAATACAGTATGAACACAATAAGTACGTTGTACTATGTAAACTACATGTTTTCTGATGTAAATACTTAGTAGTTAACTAATATAAAGTGGGACCAGTTTTTATAACAATGTCAAAGCCTTTACTGTCACTTTCAATCAATTAAATACTTCTTTATTGAATAAAGGTATTAAAGGGATAGTTCACCCAAAAATGAAAATTTGATGTTTATCTGTTTACCCCCAGGGCATCCAAGATGTAGGTGACTTTGTTTTTTTTTCAGTAGAACACAAATTGTGATTTTTAACTCCAGCTGTTGCAGTATCTCAGCCGTATAATGCATGGCAATGGTAACAAAATCTATCTATAATCTCAATCAGGAGTGTTTCATTCCTTAAAATATGTTGCTTTTGAATGTTACTGTATTGGTTTCATAAAATCCTCTTAGGTTTCCTTTCATATTTTTTTCTTTGGACCCTAGAACCCTCTTGCTGCACCAAGTGGACCTTAGACCCTAGTTTGAGAACCCCTGGTTATATTGTCAGTAAACAAATAGATAGAAAGTTGATAATGTTAATTATATGCTACTTTCAACATAATCTGACTGTTATACACATTACTTGTTACCTCAATCATTGCCAAACAATTTACCATTGACCCCAGTAAAACATATAAGAAGTGTTTTATTGTAGGGCTTCAGCCTTCATTTATGAGCTGGACCGCTCTGCCTTGAGATAATGCTGTATTCTTTCACTTTCTCACAAGTGCCCTGCGAACTACGCACAGCGCTGGGACTAAGAGTGATAGTCCCAGCGCTGTGCGTCTGACAGCCCTCTCAGCGGCCTTCCCTCAGTCAGACGTAACTTCATCTCTCAGAGGAGCGCCCTAGAAGTCCCGGGTCGGCTCCCCTCCCTAGAATACCGTAATAGTTACACAGTGTGCCCAGCAGGGCCAGGCAAAATTACACAGCTGGCAGACACTCCGCAAAGGGATTCAGAGTGATCTAAAATGGTGAACGTTGGTGGGATGTCGTTAGCACATTTCCACGCCTCAGTCCAAATTAGCGATCTGGCGCTGTCCCACCACTTCTCTAAGAAGCCTCGCCATTCATCTCATTCATGCAGATGAAACGCACCCTTTCATCCTCCTCCAGAGCCACGGTGATGAGGTTCGTGCTTAATTCTGTTTTCACGTTTGTTCTCCACCGGTCTAGAAGTGCCGCCAAAACCGCGTGCGCTCTGGACGTCGGCGTGCCAGTAAACTAGGCACAATTTCTATTTCACTGAAGCCTTGGCCTTGTGACATTGTCATTAGTTTTTTCTTGTGTGAATCTGCTAGCTAGTCTCAGAAGAGCCACTAAAGGGGATTGTAGGTATAAATATAGACAATGTCAAAGACAGCCAAGCATGGCGGACTCAAAGATGTTTTCGAAGGGGCTCGTTTTAGGCTTCAATTATAGAAGTGGGCTAATTAGACATTCACCAAGGGATTTCTGTAACGGTAGTCTCATTAAACTCTCATTCACGTTATAAGAACTCTGTATTGCACTGAAACTCAACTCTGATTGCAGTTGTGCAATAAAAACCAGACCAAACCAGACTTTAGGTGGGTTCATGGATGTGTGAGAATATGCTTGCTCTTTCTTGCAAGTCTTATTCCATAGTACGTGTTTTGTATTAAAGGGAGTTTGTCAAATGTGACAAGACTGTTGGCTTTGATCAGTAAGTGTATTAGAAAGCAGAAATGTCTTTCACACCTTCGATCAAGGGTGTTTAACGCCCACTGGTTTCTTAGGAAACCTAAAATATCTAGTATCTGCCTTATTTTTTTAAAATCTCAGCCCTCACTCTCATGTTGGTTCAATTCACTTTCTTAATAAATCATTGAAATTGATGTAGGGGTGTCCCCGAATTGGAATTTTCTAATCTTGCCGATATTAGACTGATAGTTGAATCATATGTTTGGGGCAGGGCTAAATACAGTCAAGTCAGACATTCGACAGTCATAATTACTGACGTTAACACACAGGGAAAATGTGTAACGAAAGCCTCGCAGATACAAACGGGGTAAATAATGTTTTTTGTTTTGATTAAAAGATAGTTAACACTAAATGTCAGCGAAACCCTAACAATTCACAAATTTTTTTTTTACAATAGTGCTCTCATTTTATCGTTAGCCTATATGACAGTAGTTATTAATGTTCTGCATTTCTGTTTTGAGCTGTGCGTGCTAAAGATGACCCTAGAGTGACGTATTTGATTGCAAGTTTTTAATCAATGGGATTAAACTCATAATTTCATATAGAATATGCTTTGTTATTTATACAACATAACGTTAATATTAGGACTTACAGGCTATCTGCAAAAAGGGCCCGAATGCACATGAACGTATCTGCGTGGTTCTAAATGAACTCCTTTTGTGGAAGTGTTCTTCACACAACAATGTGCATAAACACGGAAGCTAAACTCAAAAAATTCATAGCATTTTATTATAATGGTGTTCTCATTACAATGGTGTGTGTGTGACAGTCCCAGTCATAGTTATTAATGTTCTGCATTGTTGTTTGTCCTGCTCGCGCTGCGTGCTGAAGAGATAATCACCGTAGTACTACAATGAAGCGCTTGACTCAACCAAATGCATCTTATATCAGGTAAATAATATATCCACGATATATATAAATATCAACCAGCTGAAATGTTTTGAAATCACTTGTACCCTACCTGATCGAAAAAATCCAGTCTCTGCTTGTGTCAGTTTGAGCCTTGTGAAAGTTTTAAATCCCTGCCACCAAGATGCTCCACTGTCATTCACGGATTATGGAAAGTGAAACATAAATCT
This sequence comes from Cyprinus carpio, assembly GCF_018340385.1. Classification (NCBI taxonomy): domain Eukaryota; kingdom Metazoa; phylum Chordata; class Actinopteri; order Cypriniformes; family Cyprinidae; genus Cyprinus; species Cyprinus carpio. Next base: position 16,557,822 of record NC_056599.1, on the reverse strand, counting down.
ATAGGGGTGGTTGGATTTATTCACGCACTTTAAAATATTTATTTGAAGCTTCTTTCTTTTCAGATTCTTATTTACAGATTTATCATAATAGGCTGCATATTAACTTATTGGGAGAAAACCGGTAGTTCTATGTGAAATCAGACATTTGAGCTCTTCCATATAGTCAAAATGGCATAATCATAATAACACCCCGCGAATATTCGACTGTGAGATTGGTAGTCGAATCAGGCTCCTCAAATCGAAGCATCGAATTGTCGACTATTCGGGGTCACCCCTAAATCAATGATATATCAGCATTGCTGTGTTCAGTTTCTGTTGCGCATAAGGCAATGTCAAATAGTGAGAAAGAGTTTCCCAATTTATCCTTTCAGCCCTGCTGATCGTCACCTCTTAAAAATTTTATAGACAGAGACACACAGCTCCACTGGAATAATTGGCTACAATAGACAAGCCAATTGTTCCAGTGCTGTTGTTTGCCACAAATGCAATGCTTGTTAGCTGTATTGCTACCTGTCTGGCATGAGCAACGGTGCGCACACACACACACACACACACACACAAATTGGCTTTTATGAATGAATGAATGAATGAATGAGGCATTTATATAGCACTTCATTGTGTATTGCTGTACACCCAAATCACTTTACAATCATATGGGGGAGGATCTCTCCTCAACCACCACCAGTTTTTTGGTTTATGGGGACTCTCCATGGTTTTTATATACTGTATTTTCTGTTGCCCTGCACCAACCCCTTCACCTATACCCCTCACAAAAAACTTTTAGATTTTCAAAAAAACTAATTCTGAAGGATTTATAAGCCTTTTGAATTACAGGGACACAAAAGTGTCCTCATAAATCACCTTCATATTGTAATACCTATGTCATCATACCCATATAATAATACAAATTTGTATCCTCATAAACCACATAAACATGTGCACACACACACACACACACACACACACACACACACACACACACACACACACACACACAAATGCCATGGCTCCCCAAGCATGTATATATATATTATATATATATATATATATATATATATATATATATATATATATATATATATGTATGTATTCACACATTCAACTTTTATGGATAAATGACTACCTGTACCGTAACTTGTTAGGAAATATTGTAAGCCGATTAAATGTTTTTGAGAAACACAAAAAGACCCCCTTAGGCTTGCTTTTTATCTTCTGCCATTCACAAAGCTTAACCCTTTCTAGAAATTTCCACGCCATCTCCCACTCCCAACTGTCATTATTTGAAATCCCGCTGGGATAGTCATGGATGTGCCCACATGCTCTGCCAGAAGTGGGTGATATCTATAAATACCCCTCTCACACTGGTTGCATGCTCCCATGGGGCACTGATTTAATAAGGCCAGGCAGGCATTTGCATAAACACGTTTCCTGCGCCAGTCACACTTTTCTCTGATTGGACGATTTACCTTTCATGCTTGTAGGCATGAAAGTATAAAGAGCGAAGAAGTGTATTCATATGTAAGCTGTTTGTGTGGATATGCTGTTCTCTCTGTGAATAAGCTATTGTGCAGTTATTTAAAGAGCAGTTTCAAGGAGAAACCAAGCGTCACTCTGTTGCCGAGCAGTGCGGCTGTTTGCTTGTCACAAAGCATTAAGAAGGAAACATGGCTGGACTGATCAGAACTGAGGATGTCTGTGTGTGTGTGAAAAATCTCTCTGTCCCTCAGACCATATTATCCCAATGAATCTTTTGCTTTACAGCCACTTTCAGTAGCGAGAAACACATGGGAAAATGTATGTGAACCCTTTGGATATGCTTGGTCAGTATATGCCATAAATAAAAAAATTAAAATTTTTGTGACAGTTTCAAGGAGAACTGAAATTCAATTCAGGTTGTGAACTGAATAAAATTATTTATTTTATTGTACGTTTTATGTTTTTATATCATTTTTTTTTATTAAAACATTTGGTAACACTTCAGTCTAGGGACTAATTCTCACTATTAACTAGTTGCTTATTAGCATACCTATTATTAACATACTGGCTGTTTATTAGTACTTATAAAGCACATATTCTGCATGACCACATTCTACATCCCTAATCCTACCCAATACCTAAATTTAACAACTACCTTACTATTAATAAGCAGCCAATTAGGAGTTTTTTTTAGGCAAATGTCATAGTTAATAGTTTGTTAATAGTGAGAATTGGACCTTCAGTAGGTTAATTGGAGAATTGGAAGCATTTCATATAATAAGTAATGACTGAGATTATTTTACATTATTGTTATATATTATTAATACATGATCAACTAGAGCCTTTAACTTTTGGCCATGACCGTTTCTTGTAGCAAACCACAGAAACTGTGTTTTGCGTAACTCTATCACAGTGGTACTGACACCGTGATAAACGCTACCCACAACCGCCCTCTCGGACATGATCATAATCTACAGCTGCTACTAATGAAAAACGTGCCTCATAAATAGTGCATAGTTTGAGAAATGGGGAAATGGAAGTGTGAAAGTATGTGTTTGTGTGTCTTTACATAGAAATGCTCGGCTTCTCAAGTGTATTTTTTTTCCCTTCAGCCAGACGCGACAACCGCCGTGAACTCTCGCTGTGACAGGTACCAGCCTGTTGCTGGGCGATGGGCTTTGGCCATCACCATGGGAACTCTCTGAAGGCCACCGGGTGGGAGGGCTCTATAGCGATGCATTTCTGTTGCGTCTCCTCTCTCCCCCCTGCCTTTCCATTTGAACTCCTTTGTACAGAACTGCCTGCACCTTCTTATTCAGTACTGATTATTCGATGACTCAGTGCACTGCGTGCTGTGTGATAGAAGCATGGAAGTGGGAGGATTGTGCATGCGCTCTATCTGAAAAGAATCTTTGTTGCTTTGTCATAGAAAAAACAGCAGCGTTTTCCTCTATGACAGACATAATGGCATTTGTACGCAGTGTACAGTAACGTAGGTGAGATAATTATCACATATTAAGGTCCGTTCGCATCAGTGTTGCTCAGTGCATTAGACGCTATGGAGCGAAGGCTGCAGTACCTTAAGCATTGTAATGCTCCATTCAAAGTTCAAACTGTTTAACTTGGACCTTTTCAAGTGGAGCAAAAATTTTTTTTTTGCATTATATAGCAGGTTCACTTGATTTTGTCTCTTTTTTTCAGATTACTAGAAAAAATTAATAAAACATAAAGGGATAGTTCACCCAAAAATTTTAATTCTGTCATTAATTACTCACCCTAATGTCGTTCCAAACCCATAAGACCTTCGTTCATCTTCAGAACGCAAATTAAGATATTTTTGATGAAATCCAAGAGCTTTCTGACCCTCCATAGACAGCAACACTACTGACATGTTCAAGGTTCAGAAAGGTTGTAAGGACATTGTTCAAACAGTCCATGTGACTTCAGTGGTTCAACCTTAATTTATGAAGCTACAAGAATACTTCCTGTGCCCAAAGAAAACTAAAATAATGACTTCATTCAACAATTTCTTCAAGAGAGTACTACTTCAGAACGCGGGCTCCTGTGTCAGCAGCATCACACATGTGTTGTGATACTGTCTTAAATGGCAGCTAAGTCTGGCACGGAAGAGAAGAAATTGTTAAATAAAGTTGTTATTGTTTTTGGGGGTTTTTGGCGCACAAATACTTAATTTCTTGAACATGGTAGTTCCCTTGCTGTCTATGGAGGGACAGAAAGCTCTCTGATTTCATCAAAAATATCTTAATTTGTGTTCCAAAGATAAACAAAGGTCTTTCGGGTTTGGAACGACATGAGGATAAGTAATTAATGACAGAATTTCAATTTTTTTGGATGACCTATCCCTTTAAGGGAAACATGGAAATATTAAGGTATTTTAAATATGAGATTTTTACACTTTTGAAAGTGTAAAACTACCCTTAGCAGGTTTGTCTGTGTAAGTTGCTCTCTCAGCTTAGTCAGACTGGTCTTTTAGCTGGTTTAAAAAAGGATTTGAGCACTTTTCAGTTAGTCAGTGTCGCGTTTTGCTATGGTGCGGGAACACTGAGCGAGGAGACAGTACAAAACCAAGGAATTTATTTATTTCGCAGGGATCACACGTAGCACAAGGAGTTTACATAAACAATACAGGACACTGAACTGACAACAGGGAACACTATTTATGCACATGACAAGAGGAGGGGATGACAAAACACACAGGATCAATAGAAATAAACAGGGAACACCTGGAGTCAAATTAACACAATGTGGACGGGAACAGGAAGGACCAAATATGGGCATAGGAAACAAATGAGCGGAGACCAGCAAATCAGCAGGACATGCTGGAGAAGTCATGAAAATTTCATTAACATCGGTATAGTTCAAGTTCAAGTTGAGTTTTATTGTCATTCCACTACATGTGGGGACATACAATGGAATGAAATGTCGTGCCTCACTGGACCACAGTGCTACATAAATACAGACATAAAACAATGAAGTAAAACAGTATAAACCTACACACAACTAACCTACTGACAGATTTTGACTATAAATATACTATATATAAATGTTTACCTATACATAAACTTAAAAATACAAGCTATACGAATGCTTCACATAAATACTGTACCTATACACAACTAACCTATTGACAGATTTTGACTATAAATATACTATATATAAATGTTTACCTATACATAAACTAAAAAACAAAAATACAAACTATACGAATGCTTCACACATAATACTGTACATGTGCAAAGAGAAACATCGTAAGTCAAGCAGCTGGCTGGGAAACAGTGCAAGATGATTTGTAGTGCATGAGCATGTAAACATACATATCTTTTGTTATATAAACAAAACACAGCATTTTAAATGAAACTACCCCACATAGAATATAACACAGTGTGTTACTACAGGTGGTTTGTACAGGCCCACTCATCTGTGTGTAGCACACTTTGAATTGCACAAAAAAAGAAAGTTTCAGACAGTTTTTCTGTGATGTGGTAAGGTTGTTGGGGGGTGGAGGAGGTGAGATGGTCCATGTTTCAGGAGGTAGGGGGTTTGTGTGGGGTTTCAGAGAAGGGTGGGGTGATTTGAGTTCAGGGCTCTCACAACCTGGGTGCATATACATTTTTTATATGCATAGCCTAGTGCATATAAAAATAATTTAAATATAGAGCAATTTTAATGCATAGAAAGACAAATGAACTGCATGTTAAGGCACTGACATATTAGTGGTGGAGTTTCGAAAGGGTTGTGTGCAGAAGAGCGCTTTCCTGTGTAGCACTTGCTGTTTCCTGTGAACTGCTTTGTGGGTTTTTTTTTTTTTCTTGGTTTCCCAAACACCTGCATTGGTCTGAGGGAACTGTGAACTTCTTGCCAAGTTCAGCCAATCCAAACACACCACTCCACCCTCTGAAGGAGCTTCAGTTCACTTTGTCACACATATGTAACCACATATTCAGCATGTAATAAAGTTGTTTTAAAATAAACCTGTCTGTATTTGTTAAGTCTGCACTTCAGAATATTTTGGGGCCTTGGTCTTGCTTATTTTACATAATAGAAAATTTCATAGTAAAAATGGTCTCTAGTTGTGGTCAGAAGGTCAGTATAATTTTCTGAAAACCTGGTTATCAGTTCACCGCAATATATGATGTCCACAAAGGAACATTAGTACATAGTAAAAATGGTCTCTAGTTGTGGTCAGAAGGTCAGTATAATTTTCTGTGATGTCCACAAAGGAACATTAGTATTTTGTGATCAGTGGATCTTGATCAGATTTAGACTAGTTGGCTTTGCTCTTTGCCTTTGACGTTTATGAATAGATTCATTTTAATGAGGGTTCATTGATGAACAAAGCGCCTTAAATTATCACATCTGCTTTGAAGAGGGGGATGTGATCCGAGAAACCCACACCTGCACACTGTGTGTGGGTGGCTCAGGTTTGCCTACATATTGGGATCAGATGTCCCCATACAGACCTGAAATCAGGTACAAAACAGTTGTTTGTAGGACTGTAGTTAAATGTATATACAATTTGGAAGAGGATGTTTTTTGTAATAAATCAAAATAATGAAAGTATTTAGATCAATTCTAGCACAAAGATGGTGCTATGATTTTATTTGCGTGTGTCACTTGCTGTTTTTCTTGTCTATGGATCTCTGTTTGGACAGACATCCATATGTTGGGCTTAATTTCATCTACCGGCTTTGTTTGTTATTGTTTGTATGCTGCTCACTGTGTCCCATCTGTATAAGTTGACAGGAAATTATAATACAAATGAATTATTCTGTGTCTCTTCTCTTTATTATGAGTGAATCTGTGTTTTGTCGGATGGCCAGTGCTACAGGGGTGACATTGTCATCAGACTATTCAGATGAGTCTACAAAAGCCCCTTCACACCTGCACCTACTCTGCATTTCACAGACCTCTTCTGATGTGCCTTCTTTTGTTTGAATGGTCCTTCACAGACGTGAGCACATCATATTGTTCTCTATGCTGCTTTAGGCTACGTAGACACGAAGCCAGAGCTTTCCCTATCCAATCTTTTTTTTCCTCGTCACAAGAAATATCTGCGTCCACACGAAACCACGAAACCGACACAAAACGACCAGACCAGTATGTGGTGCTGTAATTCTGCCACAGAGATACACTAAAAACGGAGAAGAAGACTTGGACTATGCGCATAAACCTTGCACGCGGTATACAAACGAACATGGAACAATACATTTATTAATCTGTGTTAATGTTAGTTAATAAAAAGACAATCGTTCAGTGTTTGTTTGTGCTTTTGTTGCTGTTACGTGACGTAGCGGTGTCTGACTAGGGATGAGACATGGGCTGATGATGTCATGGTTTCAGAAAATATACGGATTCGCTGTCCACACGAAAAAAAAAAGGGTGGCGTTTTCAGATTTATCCACTCTGGGACCTGGTTTAAAAAAATATCGGTTTCACGCTCCCAAAATGCCAGATCCATGTGGACAAAACGCCTATATGATACAAAATATATGCGTATACAGCTAAACGCATCTCTGTCTGGACGGGGCCTTAGATGGTGCTGTAAATTGTTTGTGGTGCCATGAGGTGCACCATTATGTTTTATCGAGCTGTCTCTGAATGCTCGAAAATGTATTTATGTAGGAAGGATGCATTAAACATGAAATAGGGCTTTTTAAAAATGCATAGTTCACTCAAAAGTGAAATAAAATTTATCATTATTTATTCATAATGTTTTCCCAAACCTTTATGACTTTCTTCTTTGGAACACAAAAGAGAATTTTGAAAAATGCCTCAGTGTTCCATACAATAGAAGTGTGATCTAATGTGGTTTTGGACTCCACTGACGATCATTCTACAGACAAAAACATTTGAGACATTCCTATAAAGGTTATTTAACTAGTACTTTAGTAAACCCTCTTAAAATATTATTTTAAAAGTATATAGTTTCGCTCACCCCCGTTTCATTGTTCTTACCAGAATTCATGATTTTGGATTTTTGCTGATTTCCGATATGCCGATATTTTTTTAACTCATTTTGGCCGATAGCCGATACAATATATTTTCTTTTGTTTCAAAACAAAACCAAGTCTCTCCTGTGCAGAGATTATAAACAAATTATTTTTAATTTTGAAATTAAGACAGACAGATGCAGTGGTATCCTTAACATTTTATTTGTAGAAAATCACTGCAATTTTTTCCCAGACAGATGCAGTGGTATCCTTAACATTTTATTTGTAGATTTACATTTGTAAACGTTCTAAAGCAAAAAAAAGTTTTGCTTTAATTTTATTACAAGTAGGCCAACATATTTCAATGGTTTTGCGTTCTCTTGCAAAACGTTGTACATTCTATTGCAAAGTATTGCATTGCAAAGCAAAAGTTTTGTGAATTAACTCATGGGCTCCGTACTTTTCACTACACGAGCACGATCATCGCTTGTAACTTTGCCTGCAAAAATAAGAAGAAAATGGACAGCTTGGTCCATAATTCATGGAGGCTCAGGCTTTAAAGCTTGATTATACTTTGTACTTGATGTGTGGATAGAAACGCCTTCCATCTTCTGTTTCCAAATATTTCCTCAATGCTGTTTAATATGGCTGGGATGGTTTATATAGTTTTAATTAAGTACTTGGCTGCTTTCCATTGAGCTTTGAAAGTGCACTGGCTCTAGTGGTTTTCATATTGCTGTCCAAATTGCCTACTCAGTCGTGTAGGTTTTGTGGTTTGCTCAGTGCTGTTTATATTGCCTAATGGGTTGCTATAGGTTTGCTTGTTTGTAGAGTGCCATCCAAACTGATACTTTCACAAGTGTTCTCGTGAAAAAAAGCAAGGAAAAAGATACAATGGTTGATGCACAGAAACGGCCTGTGTGGCATGATTCAGTTGAGTAGTAGTAGATTTGTCACACTTTTGAAGTGTATAGCTATCTCGGCCAGAAACTAGACCATTATTTCTAATATGCTATAATATGTTATAATAGTAATATGCACACTGCTGTTCAAAATTCTTTTTTAAAAAAAATAGAAAAACTGCTGTTATAAGAATAAAAAAATACTTTTACCCTGCAGGTCATGTACAGATACAGTATCCACTATGCAGGTCATGTACAGATACAGTATCCACTAACAGAGGCTAACGGGCCTTGCCAAACTTTGACCCCTTTGCAAGTACTTATTGTGATTTTTATTGTAACATTATTATGTAGCCTTGCTCTCTTTCTCTCTCTCCTCATCCACCTACTCCAGCTCTCATTTCATCACACCGAGAGCCTCATCAGCACCTCTGCTTCCCAACACGGTGTGGGGGCAGCCTGTGTAAATTCACTCTGACCTCTTCTCATTGCATATTCCTCTACTGTAAGAGTATGTAACACAGTCCTGTGAGCTTTGTGTGTGCTGCATATGCTCACCGGGGCCTCTGTGTGCCCAGGCCACAGGCCGTATGGAAGCTGCTCTCTTTTTGTGTGAGTGTCAACGCCACCATGAGCTGTATTCAGAGGGAGAATATTAAAACAGCTTCTTATGAATAGAAAGTCATAAAAGAGCCCCTGCTTAATTAATAATGGATGGATGACTTGGGGGGAGGCGAACAGGAAGGCTATTCTGGTGTGCCAGTGTTTAAGCTGACTGGCAGTGCCCTGCTGACCCGTGTCATCCTCCGTCATTAATCTATATACTATTAATCCATATTATTATGTATTATAATATTATATATATACAGTATATATGATTTTATTCAAAATAATATATTTTATGAACTAAACAATATTAAAATTTTATTTATATATTAAAGACCAAATAAAAAAAATTTAAATTAAAAAAGTTTAATTATGTGTAATACACTACTGTTTAAAAAAAATAAATAATAATGTTTACCAAGGCACCACTTGAAGACAGTAAAAACATTAATAGTGTGAAATAGCAGCCATTACTCCAGTCACGATACTAATCATTCTGATATGTAGATTTGATTATCAAGAAACATTTATTGTTATTATCAATGTTAAAAACAGCTGCTTAGTATTTTTGTGGAAAGCGCAATAATTTTTTTCATAAAGGATTTTTTGATAAATAGATGAAAAGTTTGATGAAAAAATAAAAATAACAATTTAGTTAATAATTTAGTTAACATAATTGAGTTTATAATAACATGAGTTTAATAGAATTTATAAATTGTTACTTTTTTGTAATTAAAAGTGTCACTTTTGATCAATTTAATGCATGCTTGCTGAATAAAATATTAATTTCTTTAAAAAAAAATCTATGAAAAATCACTCTTGAATGGTGGTTTTGTGTGTGTGTGTGTGTGTGTGTGTGTGTGTGTGTGTGTGTGTGTGTGTGTGTGTGTGTGTGTGTGTTTGTGTGTGTGTGTGTGTATATATACATTATATAAAACAATATTTATACTTAATATTTTTACTTTCTGATTTCTAATGTTTACTTCTTTCAACGATTAGCAAAAAGGGTTAAAATGTGTATATTGTAAAGCTATAAGCTGACTTTTCTTACTCACGTTTCCTTGCTGTGCCTGTGCTTTTACCATGTAAAATACCTGGTAGAATTCATTTCTCTTCTGCTTGTTTCAAATGTACTTCCCCTTTAAGATCTTTGGCACCATGCATTTGTGTTATTGCAATCAACATTAATTCCCAGTTTATTTTTGGTAATGCTTATTTATGGCCAATGTGGCTGACTGCTCTGTTTTTTTGTGTCTCTCTGAAGGACCCGCGCAGTAAGCACAAGTTCAAGGTCCACACGTACTCCAGCCCCACCTTCTGTGACCACTGCGGCTCTCTGCTGTATGGACTCATCCACCAGGGCATGAGATGTGACCGTGGGTATCTCTCACTTTCCTTGATTTCCACTCAGGCACAGAGTAACACATAATCAACCGAGTAGAATACTTCTTTGCTTTTGAAAAAAGTTTTTACATGTTTTCTTATAGTCCAAAGCTGATCCCAGGATGCAAATTCTTTTTGTGGAATGGATGTTGTAGGGCTGGCTGGATATCAAAATGTAGAATTCAGTCTAATACCAACAAAAACTAAATTATTATTTTTATTATTATTATTATTTTAAAATGTAAACAGATAAACTACAAAATTCTGGGGTCAGTAAGAAATTTGTACTTTTATTTAGCAAGGATGCATTAAATTGATCAAAAGTCACAGTAAAGACTTTTATAATGTTACAGAAGATTTCTTTTTCAAATAAATGCAGTTTTTTTAGCTTTATTCATCATAGAATCCTGAAAAAAAAAAAAAAGTTTTATCATTAATGATAATAATGTTTCTTGAGTACTAAATCAGCATATGATTGAATGAATTCTAAAAGGGTCATGTGACACTGAAGACTGGAGTAATGATGCTAAAAATTCTGGTTTGCCATCACAGGAATAAATTACATAATAGAATAAATATTAAATAGAAGACATTTTTTTTTCTGTATTTTTGATCAAATAATTACAGCCTTAGTAAGCTTAAGAGACTTCTTTTGAAAACATTAAAGAAATCTTACCAACTCCAGACTTTTGAATGGTAGTGTAGGCACCATGAACTTCCCAGTCTCACATGCTCTGCATATATTGTAATACCCACATTGGCTGTTTTTGCAGGAATGATAATCAATTATTAAGTTCCATAATAAATGCATTCAACTTTTTCAAGCTCAAATCATGCATTGATGCATTGTGACACTATTAACTCAACATTAGCGCTCACATTTTACGTCATGCTCCTTGGACTGCTGAACTGTCCTGAATAGCAACACATTGCTAGAATTCAAAATGTGTGAAATGTTACTGTGTTACTTCTATTCAATGTTTCATGATCCCATTTGTACTGTATACTGTGCAACCCTAGTATAATGGTTGGGTGATCCGTGTGTGTTACGTATCCCTGCAAGGCGAATATCCTGAGAACATAACCAGGCTGTATGAAATCCCACTCACAAAGCACCTGACTGAAAAGAGATTTTCCATCTCACGTTAGCCAGCCTCTTATCTAGTGTCCAATACATAAAACATTCAAAATGCTGCACTCACTTAGCAGCTGTCCAAGCCTCCGGGGCACAGATATTCATTGCCACATACCTGATTGTTGGCTAACAAATATTCATTGATATAACAGCGTCTTTTTCAGCAGCCCTTTACTCTTATTAATGTATGACAGGCAGGTAGGCAAGTGAGCTGACAGGTGATGTAAAGATGAGGCACTCAGCATCTTCACCTGAAACCTGACACAAAGTTGTTTTGGTTCAGACAGGGAGTGCTATAATTACCTCTGTTTAGTTTCCAATGCGTGCGTCGTCTTCGCCGGGGCCCTCTACACTGTTTACACTCTAGCTATGGCTTGCGCTCCGCCACACTTCTGACTGAACTGTGGAGAAGTGCTGCAGTGCATGAAGGAGTACTGTGTGTGTGAGAGTGTGTTCACAGTCATTTTCAGAAGCAGTCTGAATGCCAGAGTGCCTGTTTGGCTATTTGATATGTAAACTTGTGTCCGGCTGCTTGTCTTTGGCCTGTGGCCTCCAACACAACAAAAGCAGCATAACTGTGATTAGCATCTTCACTACTGCTTTGTTCTTCAGCCCCCACTGACCCTGCTGTGAAGATCAGTTTAGAGTAGTCAACCAGCCTGTTTATTTCTCATGGAGCTGGATGGCCTCGCTTGATAATAAGTATAGCAGCATCCAAAAAACACATGCTGGTGATGATTTTAGCAGGAGAGTACAACCTGGACTAGTTTGTGATACAATCAGAAAATACTATTACTTTTTGGAATTTATGTTTTATGATTCCTGTGGCTTTGGTTTTCTGTTAGTTTTTCTATCCATTATGTAACCCATTTAAAGAGGGTGAGGGAGGGTAGGTGGGGAAGTTGAATTAATAGGTGTTTTCATGTTCTCATTCTGGTTTGTATATTATTAATAAATAATAAAAAAGGAAAATACAATTACTTTGTTCCATTATCTAGTGAATCGACTCCCTGTCTACTGTATACATAAGCAGGTACCTTTTAGAACGGCAAATGAAATATATACAATTTACAATACGGTCTCAGAAAACAAGTGCTACCTTTTCAAAAAATACTTATATGTACCATTTATCTCTATGTACCTTTAAGGTACTAATATTCACCTTTAGGTGTAAATAAGGTACAAAAAAATGTTCACCAAGGCTGCATTTTTTGATAAAAATGCAGTGAAAAACAGTAATATTGTTTTCTATTTTAATATATTTTAATATTTAAGTCATTCTGATGTGCTGATTTGGTACTCAATGAATATTTCTTATTATTAGTGTTGAAAACAGTTGTTCTGCTTAATGGTTTTGTGCAAATGCTGATAAAATTTAAATAATCTGTAGCATAGATTTCTATTCTGTCACTTTTGTTCAATTTAATGCATTCTTCATGAATATATATATATATATATATATATATATATATATATATATATACATATATATATATATATATATATATATTCTGTGGCTATAAATTTGCTTTCTGGGATTGCCTTTGCATGCAAAGTATACATTTGATGCAGACTTATGAGTCATGGCTGAACTGCCATTTATAGTTACAGAATTGGCTCAACAGGTCTTTGGTAGAAGGAAAGCACTTTCCCTTTCCGTCTGATCTTTAAAAGGTCACACTTATATATATAGATTCATGTATCATCTTGTACACAATGCATCTGTAAATTGGGGTTGTGGTTTAACATATCTCTCTCTTTCTGTCTCCCTCCATCCAGACTGCATGATGAACATCCATAAGCGCTGTGTGGCCAACGTGCCGAGTCTGTGTGGGACTGACCACACTGAGAGGAGGGGCCGCATCCAAATCACTGCAGAGATCAAGAACAATGTGCTCACCGTCAGCAGTGAGTCACCGCTGCCCACTCACACACATCACTGCTGCACACATGTGCATGGAAGCAAACACTCACTCACAGCTTCCTAAATTGTGCACCAATCGCTGGTGGATCCTGGACCTCTCGTTACCACACACATGCCTTCGTTTGACCCTTGAAGAACAGCCAAAAATGCACTTTATACGGCACATCTTGCATGAGTACATTCAGTAAAGGCATAAAGTATGCTGCTCTGAAGATTTGTGGGAATTTCCTAGTGTTTGATTCCTCCTAGTGGTGAATCCAAAACAACACTAGGTAGCAGGATATATTTAGACTAGCATGCACCATTTCAGGGCTGATCATGCTGGAAATACCCAGTTGCATTAAAGAAATACCCAGAAATGAAAATCGACATATGGCATTTTCATTAGCATTACAGCTTCATGTGTTTAAACACAAGCGGTGACTGCTAGGACATGGCTCTGGAGCATAATCCCCCAAAAATGTACTGTTGTAATCTGAGCACAGACAGGTTATTGATATTAAAGGGATAGTTCACCCAAAAATTTAAATTCTGTTATTAATTCCTCACCCTAAAACCATTCTAAAACCGTAAGACCTTCATTCATCTTAGGAACACAAATTAAGATATTTTTGATGAAATCCGAAAGCTTTCTGACCTTCCATAGATAGCACCACAACTGACACATTCAGAAAAGTAGTAAGGACATCATTAAAATAGTCTGTGTGACATCAGTGGTTCAGCCTTAATTTTTATAAAGTTACGAGAATACTTTTTGTATGCAAATAAACCAAAAATAACAGCTTTGTTCAACAATTTCTTCTCTTCCTGTCAGCCTTTAATGTATGTTCATGAGAGTATCATGACGTGTGTGTGGTGCTGCTGTCGTTCTGACATAGAACCCAGACTTGCAACTTCTGTACAAGCAGAGGAATACACACGCATATGTCATGGTACTGTTGAGAAAGCACATCAAATTCTGACACATAAGAAAATTTTGTTTTGTTTTTTAGCGCAAAAAGTAAAAAACAGCTATTCTCACAGCTTCATAAAATTAGGGTTGAAAAACTGATGACAGTACACAGTTGTGTTGCTGTCTATGAAGGGTCAGAAAGCTCTTGGATTTCATCAAAAATATCTTAATTTGTGTTCCCAAAGATGAATGAAGGTCTTTATGAAGGGAATGAAGTTGGGTTTGGGGAGACATGAGGGTGAGTAATTAATGACAGAATTCTCATTTCTGGGTGAACTACACACTAAAAAATGCTGAGTTAAATATAACCCAGCTCTGGGTAAAATATGGACAAACCCAGCGATTGGGTTGTTTTGACTCAGCTGGTTGGTTGAAAACAGCCCCATTTATTATTTTAAGCTTTCAAATTGTGTATTGGTTGTCAGTAGGGCTGTCAGAGTTTCACTACACAATTATCCTTGCCAGTCTTTACAATAATGATATTATTGCGATGTGTATCATTTTTTTTTTTTTTTTTTAATTTTTTTTTTGCTATCAGTCAAATTCATCTTTTAACTTTACTTTTTTGGCCAATGAATCCAAATGTAGAGGCAGAGAGGGTTTGTAACCATAACTGTACAAAAGAACAAAAAAATAACTAACACGTTCATTCAGAACGTATGCATACTACAACCTTCCTACACCACAGAATCCAAAAAACTCCCACAATGGTAAGTTAGATTTAATCTAGATCATTTACAGTTTCATCTAAATTTTCACAAAATTCTGTCATCTCCTCCGACATGATTCTGTGTGGCAGTAGTAGCTTCTGTTGTAGGACAGGTGAAACCAGCATTACAGTGCAGTACCACCCCCTACCATGTTGAAGTCCTCCAGCTTCTGGCACGGTATTATTTACAAAATGATTGAATAATTTAGCAGTGACATGATATCAATATTTATTTTTTTAAGTATCATGGTCATTGTCAACACTGGTGTAGTGCAAGTTGTTGTCAGTATTAAGTATTATTTGTCACAATACCTCATTATAAAAGAACTGTTTCCCATAGGGGGGAGAATATGATGGCAAATTGTCTAGTTATAGTCTAGTCCATTAAAAAAGGAAAAGCTAAATCCAAAAAGGATGACAGCAGTGAGAAAAGGACACAAAGAAAAACAAAATAGCCCTGATGTCTAAATTACAGCATGTGACAGTGATGAAGTGAAATGCGGTCCAGCTCATTTTGAAATTCTATAGGGTCACTCTTGTAAACTTGTATTACATTACACGTGTCCATGGCAACACAAGAAAGCACACTTAGTCTTCCTTGGCATCAATACAAGCACGCCTCCAAAACAAAAACACAAGTACACTGAGGAAATGGTCTCCTGTTGCAGCCAGTGAGAAGAAAGAGATGAATATGGTGATGCTTTCAGTGTCCAGCAGAGGGCGTTATTCTCATTCTCTTAGCACAAACCCAACTGAGAAAATACTCACGTGCACTTGTTCGTTCTATGATAATTCACCCAGTACAGTTCCAAAATCACATACAAAAACCAGTGGCACATGATGTTACTGATGCAACATGTTTGATTTGATAGCTGAATGATGATTTGTGTGAACTTGACTTCAAATTCTAGTCTTTTCATCACACAGAGCTATAGTATGACTTCAGAAGACTTCAGATATGTTTTATGATGCAATTATAGTGTTTTTTGGGAAATGTTGTGTGAAGATTGTTTGATATTTATATGTCATTTTTGTGTCATCTGTCCCTTTAGCTTGACCCTATGTAAACACTCCATGCTGCATATGATTCTTTTATATAATAGCTTTTCAAACAGTTTATTAAATTATATCCATGATAAATTTCCACTTATTTTTTATTATATCTATGATATTAAACTATTATATCCATGAGGAATTTGTACTTTGTTCTAATTTCCACTTAGTTCCACTTAGTCGTACTTTCAGAGCAGAAGATGAGCTGAATTAAAGGAGATTTCTGGAAGACAAACCAAGAGAAAATTGATCAGAGTGCAGTTAAAGGGATTGTTCAGGCAGAAATTAAAATTCTATCATCATTCACTCACCCTTGTGTCAATCCAAACCTGTATAAACATATTTTTTTCCCCTGCAAAACACAAAATGAGATCTTTTGGAAAAAAAATGTTCATACATTGAAAGTCAAAACCAGATCAAAACAACATTAAACCCCACTGACTTTCATTATGTTGACTTAAAAAAAAAAAAAAAAAAAAACTGAGGCATTCTTCTAAATATCATCTTTTGTGTTCCACAGAAGAAAGTCATACTGTTTTTGAAGAACATGAGTGTGAATACAGAATTGTAATTCTTGGGTGAACTTCTTTCTGGAGTGCAGTAGGCCTGGATCTGTGCAGCAGTGGGTCTGTATATGTGACATTAGCCTCAATACACTGCTCTATATTCAGCCATGCGTCCCTCTTTTCAAGCTCTATCCTGTGCCATTTCACCCCGCAAGCATCAGCTCCCATTTTCCCTTAGAATTAACTAACAGCCTTTAGCCTGCTAGCGGCTAATGAACTGAGCTGCACCATGTAAAGATCCGAGGCACAGACAGCCCTGAGCGCAAAAGACATTTTTAATCCATCACGCTGTCCTTTATAATTTAATGTCATGCAACGGTGCCGCAGATCTGCTGAGCGTACAGTAAGATGAATGGCACCACTTCCTGTCGCACATTTCAAAGGCCTGTCACTTAAAGCTAATGAATTGACCAATACCTGGATGGAAATGGGGCGGCCGCTCTGCCTTTAAAAGGTCCTTTCCACCTCATCTTTCTCACACTCGCACTCTATTTGACCACCGGAGCACTTGCTGGTTGATAAATGTTAGTGAGGCAATCCAGCTGACCATGTTTAGTGTGCTGTCAGTGCTTGTTATGTGGCTTCTTTTTGTGAATAAAGACTTAAATCTTGCACTTAAATCAGCTTAAAGGGATAGTTCACTCGAAAATGAAAGTCGTGTCATTTTACTGCTCACTCTCAAGTTGTTCCAAACGGTTGCCGGTAGAAACCAACTTCCATAGTAAAGGGGATAAAATCCATAGAAGTCAATGGCTACCAGCAACTGTTTGGTTACAAGTAGTTTACTTCCAGAATGAACATTTCCTGATAATTTACTCACCCCCATGTCATCCAAGATATTCATGTCTTTCATTCTTCAAAACATTCCATATAGTGGTTGAAGTTCCAAATTGTTTGAATGGAGCTTCAAAGGGCTCTACACAATGAATAATTCCCAGCTGAGGAATAAGGGTCTTATCTAGCAAAACAATCTATTATTTTCTTTAAAAAAATAAACATTTATGAGATTGGACTTTGTGTAAAATAGAATACCTGGGACACTCCCCTTTTGCTACCAGTCTACCATAATATAATCAATTTAATCTTTTTTTTTATTGTGGTTGGAAGGGGGGAGGTTCATTTAGTTCTGGGGGACAAAAGAAGATGTTGTAGGACAAGATCAAAATATGTATTAAATGACCAAATGTGTATTTATGTCATGCAACTTCAATAAAAAATAAAATAAAAATAAATAAAAATAAAAAAATAAACATTTATGTGCATTTTAACCAGAAATGTTCACCCTGCACTAGCTCTGCGATGCGCAACTTCACGGATTACGTAGTCACGTTGGAACAGGCGGCTAGCTCTTCGTTCATGTACTTCGGTTCAAAAAGGTAATGTATAAGGGCGAAAAACTCCATCTCATTTTCTCCTCCGACAAAAAAATCATAAAACATCATTTTACCACCCTTCTTTTTTTTTGCATTTGATTTAGTCTCTGCATGTTCGCTGGGTCGGTACTTCAGCCTACATCACGTGTGACCTTTCCAACATGATAACGTAATATGTGAGGTCGAGCTAGTGCAAGATGAGCATTTATAGTTATAAAGTACAAACATTTTTATTTTTCTTAGAAAATGACAGATTGTTTCACTAGATAAGACACTTATACCTCAGCTGGGATTGTGTAGAGACCCTTAAAGCTGCATTGAAACTGCAGTTTGGACCTTCAACCCGTTGGCCGCCATTGAAGTCAAAATCCTGGAATGTTTTCCTCAAAAGATTAATTTCTTTGTGACTGAAAAAAAAAAGAAAGACATTAAACATAGGGGTGAGTAAATATCAGGAAATACTCAAATATCATCTTCTTTGTTCAGTGCAGTTTTGGAACAACTTTAGGGTGAGCAAATGATAATAGAACTTTTTATTTTTTGAGTGAACTGTCACTTCAAAGGATCCGGTCAGGTCTAGATCTCTTCAGAGCACCAATAACACTGAGAAGACCATTTGTTATTGAGTTACAGTGCTGTTTTTCACCTAGAGGGAGCAGTGCTGCTTAATTATTTACTAAAACATTAATTATATTCCTTCAGCCTTTTACACCTTTGTCTGTTAGATTGATCAACTGTGTTATTCGCTACTATATAAATGAGATCAGTATTTTTTAATCAGCTAGATAACATTGAGTTTCCCACATCCCTAAGCCACAAAACTAAGCATATCTTGTAGGTCAAAGCCTTTGATATCTTCATGCAAATATTCTTACATGGTCAGTGATCCCGCTTTCTTAATTGCTCCGTGTGCAGGGCTTTCAGAACGAACATGTTGTGCGTAACATTTATTAGCTGGCAAAATAAACCCTGCTCTGTGAGCACGACGGTTCACGCAGAAGCCCATCTCTCTCTTCCTGTCTCTGTGCTGCAGTACACCACTGTCTTAATGAACAGCTAAGCCTACCTTCACACACACCACTCATTATGGAAATTACACTACCCACAAATCTCAAGGCCACAGCAGCCTCCTGCATTAATTGTTGTACTGGTCAAGTGCTGAGGTCAACCCCAATTACTGGGATAGTGTGTGTGCATTCATAGCCCCACATGGCCACGAGGTTTCATGAGATGCAAGTATAAATGACTGACAGCTATTCACTCACATCTAGAGTCCATAGTTAATGCTTTTAAGGGGTAAAGGGTTCACATGGTTAAGATTTTATCAGACACTTGACATCCTATGCAGAACTTTTTTTTTTTTATTCAGTATCTTTTTATTTTATTTTAAAATATTAAGACATCCTAAAAATATGATTAAACTACTTAAGAACTAAAATATGTGTAAAATAAGTGTGTGTGTGTGTGTGTCTATATATACACACACACACCCACACACAGACACACACACACATATATATCTATATATATACATACACATATATATATATGACATCAGTGGTTCAACCGTAATTTTATGAAGCTACAAGAAAAAATTTGTGCGCAGAGAAAATTTATTCCACGATTTCTTCTCTTCGGGGTCAGTCTGCTGCTTCTGTCTATGCTTCTACGCCTTGAACATGTCTATGCTGTCTATGGAGGGTCAGAGAGCAATTCCATCAAAAATATCTTAATTTGTGTTCCGAAGATGAACAAAGGTCTTATGGCTTTGGAACAACATGAGTTCACAAGTTTAGGGTCAACTTCAACAGTATTTGGAAGGCATTAAAATAACTTTGTAAATAACACATAGTTTTTTTGTGCTGGACTCTAAAAACATAAACAGTGCTTAACATATGCGATATTCTTTGAACAAAACTCCCAACAAAAAGTTGATATGCACTGTGGTATCTTTATTTAACGTAAAGATTCACTTGGCATTGATTGCACACTATAAAGAGTGAAAGTAGGGAAATCTTGGTCCTTATATCTCTGATATAATCTCTATTTCTATGTTACAGTTAAAGAGGCGAAGAACCTGGTGCCCATGGACCCCAATGGACTCTCTGACCCCTACGTCAAACTAAAACTCATCCCTGACCCCAAGAGTGAGAGCAAACAGAAGACCAAGACCATCAAGTGCTGCCTGAATCCTACGTGGAATGAGACCTTCACATTGTAAGGAAGCTCTCGCTCTGTTTCCGACATCAGTGGACAGCCAAAAGACCAGTCATTTGTTTGTCTGTGAAATGCAAAATGAAATGTTGAGCTTGATTCCTTTGTCTCTGTCTGCCTCCCTCCTGCGCTCTGTGTCTTACAGTAATCTGAAAGAGTCTGACAAGGACCGCAGGCTGTCTGTTCATACCTATGACTTTAACTAGACCACACCCAATCACCCTAACTAATCCCACAAACTCAGCATATCGGAACTTAAAAACAAACACACACACACACATACACACACACAGAATACACACACAAACAAAAACACACATACACACACACAGACAACACACACACACACACACATATATACATCAGTAAAAACGCAAGTCTCCACGGTCAAATAGATTGTGTACATGCTAATATCAAAAGGCTTGTGTCAGCTAAACCGCATTGCATATCACAGGGATTCGCAGACATGCAGCAGTCTATACACGTCTAACTGGTGCAGTCGTCCCTGGATTTGAAGACTCTTGCTCTTTCAGAAGTCCTCAGTCTGTCTTTTCTCCCTCCTCAGTAGTGCTCTTCATCTAAGAGCTCTCCACTTCTGTTTTCCGCACACACACACACAGTCCTGTCCCTTCTCGAACACCTCTGAACGCATCTCTTGTCAGCTAGGATCTGTGCTTTTTTGCATCGCATGAGCACCCTGTGAATGCGTAAACGTGCAGGTAATTTGACAGAAGTGAGTTAAATGAGAAAAGTCAGAAATCTTTGCTCTGTCTGTGTTCTCTCTCTGTCAGTTGTTAGATCTTTTTTTTTACTTTTGGTCTGTTTTGTCTAGTCAGTACAAGAATCTAAGTGTCTAGTAGTTCTTTCTCACCTGACAGACAGTTCCCACAGTCATGGGATAGTATTATGTAAAGGTTGTGAAAACATTTGTGAAAACGTTAAAAATATATGAATTTCTGTGATGGGGTTTTTGACCCCCAAAATAATACTCACCTTGCAATAGACCCTTTTCTTTCATTTTAAATGCAGATTTTATGTATATAAAGTTATTTATACTGTGTGAGAACAATATTACGTTTAAAATTAAAGAGACAACATAAATAATATATAAACAATTACTTTTTTTGTTCTAATATTAAAGCCAAAAAAGATTATTTAAATATTATGAGGAATGAACTTTTTTTTCTTTCTACAAAACATTAGGATGTTTTTACATTTTCAGTTTCAATTTTATTTGTGTTGTATTAACACTATAAATGCTGTTCCAAAGCAGTTTAACAGACAAGCATTTTGCAAGATGAAGAAAAAAATCCCTAGAACAATTAACCTGTATATAAACTGTTTATGAACATAAATACATAGCAAGGAAGTAGAGGTAAACACAAAATTAGATTTGTTTGTTTTTTACTATTACAAAAAACACAAGATAATGAGTTTATATCTATTCAAGAGTATAACCCACTATTGAAAGATAATAACCTTAAAGTTGCTCTTCATTGAGTTACAGAAAAGGCCAAAATAATGCTTTTAAAGATGTTACACTAACCTTAAAAATGACTTTCTGCAAGCCTTAAGCCACCTCTTTGAAGCATACATTTATTGAATAGTTCACAATAAAAACACAAAGAAAGTGATTGATTAGTGAGGTCGACTAGTTGTGTTTTTGTGTCCCATTTTTTAGTTTTGATTCTCAGTGGCTGTGCTGACAGTACACATCCTTACTGGCTACTGTAGCTAGTGTCTCCTCTCTCTGTGTGTTTTCTCTACAGACGTGACTTTTATCAGATGGTTTGATGAGATGTGTGTACGTGTTTCGTGAGGGGGTTTCAGAGGTTTTGTAGCTGTTATGAGCTTCTTTCTGACTGTGATGGCTGCTTCCTGCCACCTGACAGAAAAGCACAGAGTGTCAGATAAGAGGCGAGACGTTTCCGCTCCCCAGTGGACCTTCAGTCAGGACAGATCCACATGATCACAATCTCATTGTCAGAGCTGTCACTGTCTCAGCACAACACTCATTCATGTTTGAAAAAGGACATGGAGTCTGAGAACAGGAATAGTTTGAATGTCAGAAGAGAGAATGTCCTCAAAGTTTTTTGTGTTTTGTTTTTTAATTTGCAGGATATAAACCAAATAAATGATTATGATTATCTAGTCACTCAACTCTAATTACTCTTCTGCAACACTCATATAATAACAATAATTGTAGTATATGTTTTGTGCAATTATCTTATTATATAATGTATTATATTATTGTGAAACATTTTTTTGATAATTTCAATTGTTGAAACCATTTTGTTCACTTTATTTCTAATTGTATCTTAATATTAAATCACTGAAATTTCAGTTCTATTCTCATCTGATTTCTGGATTAATTCATAATTAAAGATAATTTATAGATTGGCAGAAGTAAAACTGTCTTTTCAGTGCCAAAACCATACAGAACGTCTTTGGCTCATGTATCTTAATTTGATGATATGAAGTTTAGGATGGATACCTTTGAAAGTCAGTGGGAGAAATTGAATATTTATGACCTCTATTCTGCATGTAGTGATAATTTACTTCCCATGGCCATGTTTAGCCATGACCCATAAAAATCTCCAACATGAAGAATACATTAAATGTATCCTTTTTATATAAAGGCAATCCCAGAATTCAAATTTAGTTTCACTTTTTATATATACTTACTATTTTATTCAGCAAGGGTGCACTAAATTGATTAGAGGTAGCAGTAAAGATATTTGTTACAAAAGATTTCTATTTTTATATATGTATGTGTGTGTGTGTATATATATACACAGAGGGGTGGCCCGGTGACTAGAGCCACTGCCCCTTTGCCCCCATCGGCAATCCCCCATCCCCCCAGCTCAAAGCTGTCTGTCACGGCTCCGCTAAAGATCATCTGATTCTGCTTATCTTCTTTGGTTTCCCGTCCGCTCCGCAGCATCACTCACAATCTGTGTGCCGCTCTCTGGAGAGTGAAGACCACAGTCCCAGAAGCTCGTTGCATTACCAAGTAGATGCATACGATCCACTTTAGTCTGTAGTTGATCCGCTGAATTAGTAATTATTTGGTAGTTTGTTTGTTTTTGTTGGTAATGACTTCTAAAAGTTTTGTACAAAATATCCATGTTCTTAGAATTAGAATGTCTAATCAAATCATTGTACCCAATCAGATCTAATATAGATTACACCAAATTTGCTGTTGTTGGCACGCTTTGTAGACAAGAAAAAAAAATGCCTTCACAAAATAGAAGACAGAGAGAAGAGAGGCTGCTAAAGGCAGTTTAACATTGCAAGCATGAAAACAAAGCTCCAGCAAGCCGGCAGGGAAATCATCATATAGAATATTTAGCAGTTTGTCACACTTTAATTCTTGTAATTAAGTATATTTCCCATTATAATCACTTGTCTTGTGTGATGGGTGTCTGAGGCTGGAATTGAACTCAGGTCTTTTAGTCAACTGAACTACCTCTTTACCAATGAGCTATGGTGGATGACAAAAACAGATGGACCCAAGGGCAGAAGAATAACATGCAGGCTTAGATGACTGAACAAAAAGTGCTTTACTGAGGAGTCCAAGTTCAAAAGTACAACAAAAAGGAAGCTGTGCTTCCACAGAAAAAATACAAGAAACAAAAGATGAGCAAAAGACAAATCCAAAAACACAACAGACTTAGCTTTCGTGGCTAGAATAACACATGCAGAGTAGGCTCAAGACTGAACACAACTAAAAGAAAGCGTCATGCTTAAATAGGCAAACACAAACAAGATAATGACCCGCAGGTGGGAGAAATCAAGTCCTAATGAGTAGCCACACAAAGAATTCTACAAAAGCTGGGGCCACCTGGCTGGGAGAGTCATTACACGGCATAAGTGTCAGTGCCAGCTAATGGTTGGGAGAGTCATTACAAGTCAGCTCCAACTATAGGCTGGAGCCTTACATCTTGATACTAGTAATCTACTGTATAACACATCAGGTTAGCAAGGTTTTTTTTTTTTTTTTTTTTGCTTTGTTTAATATTAAAATTTTGTCTTGTACAGCCCAGTTGTGCAAGTATGCAAATATAGGTTATGGTTTCCTCTGTTAAATTACTGTGCAATAAAACACTGTCTACATAAAACAACTTCAAATATGACAATGCATATTGTCTGAAATGGTGTAGATAAATGAAAATTGAAGCTAACCAGAGGGAAGTAAAATAAAATAAAAAAGAGATCTATTTACATTTTAAATATTTCTCCTAGACAGAAATAAGGGTTACCTTAAGATCGAATGGAAGCTTTTGCTTGAGTCAACTTGTCTCCTGAGACAAAAACTCTTACACTCTCACAATGGTCTTCTTTAAAGCTTTAGAAGAGATCTCAACAACATCACACACTGTGCTCAGATATTTCTCCTTAGCTAGAGACGCTGGATCTCTCACATTTGTCTCCACTAAATTTCAAAGTGATCTCAATAACTTTACAAAGTGTGCACCAAGTCAAATGCCTCAATATGAGCTCAAACATTTCTTTCTTGTATTAATAGTCAAATTAGTCATTTAATAATCAAGACTGAGTCATAAGCCATTTATGTGCCTTTCAGCAAAGAAAGCTCCAGGATTACATTTTCTGTAGAACATTTTATAAAAACACACACCGTACATTATTATTTTCCAACAACAAATTATGTGCCTAAGTACATAAGCATTGTCCTATAAAAAGTAACATTATCGTTATTTCTGCACAATTTCTCTCTCAATATAGCCTTTAACTCTGAATTTATGATTTTCTTCCTTTTATTTAGTGCCTTTCAAGTACTTGACTTGATGCACACTTTGTAAAGTTGTTGAGATCTCTTCTAAAGCATTACAGGAGACAAATATGAGACCTCCAGATTATTAAGCTATAGAGAAAAATCTAAGCACAGTGTGTGATGTTCTTGAGAATACAAATGTGAGAGATCCAGAGTCTCTAGCTAAGGAGAAATATCTGAGCACAGTGTGTTATATTGTTGAGATCTTGTTTGAAACTTTGGAGAAGACAAATGTGAGACCAACAGAGTCTCTAGCTAAGGGGAAATATCTAAACACAATGTGTGATGTTGAGATATCTTCTAAACTTTTGAGGAGACAAATGTGAGAGAACCAGAGTCACTAGCTAAGGAGAAATATCTGATCACACTGTGTGATGTTGTTGAGAACTAAAGCTTTAAAGGAGACCACTGTGAGATTGTTAGAGTTTTTGTCTCAGGAGACAAGTTTTAGAAGCAGGAGACTCAAGCAAAAATCTCCATTCGATCTTAAAGTAACCTCATTTCTTTCTAGGAGAAATATTTGAGATGTTAAAGAGATCTCACTTTTGATTATCTTTCTTATGGGCACATTCATAAGGCACTAGACAAAGTTATCATCTATACAGCAATGGTTATTAATGAAAATTATAACAGTAATAGGCCTATGTATTGTAATATGTATGATTATAATGTATGAGTAATAAACAACTGATAAAATGATATACCCCTAACCTAAAGTAACGGTGCAATGTGATATCACTTAACAATGTTCATTCCTCCAAAACAGAGAAAATATCTTTCACAAACATCTACATATCTGTCTCTTTTAAAGTGTTTAGTGTATATAATGAGTGGGGTTATTATAGCACAATTCCCACCCAGACCACTCTAATCTTCAAACCCTGGCTCAAACATGGTGCCTTCCATTCCCCCAGTGTGTTTCTCCTTTTCACAGTCTGGCAGAAATGATGGGTGCTTCCAAAATACATGGTCACATGACAGTAAAAGTGTACAGTTGCCAAGAAGCAGGGGTGGGTCAACTTACCCACTGGCTCAACTTACCCCACTCTCCCCTACTTCCATTGAAGATGAGACAGAAGCAGGCTCAGAGAGTGAGGGAGAGCCCACTCTTATCAAAACATCTACAATAAAGTCAGTTATTCCAGAGTGTGCGCGTTTGCCAGAGTGACAAAAACTTCTGTTCTTAATTTATATGCTATTTTCAATTTTGCCCTGTTTTAATTGTACGCGGCAATGTTACAGTCATTTTGGCAATACAAATGTAAAAATATATTCCAGTAATACGAAACTGTCCCAAGACTTCATGTAGGCCTAATCATTTTTAGGTTCATTATTGGGCAATTCCAGCGTTATGGACTGACATTCGCAGTAAAAACCTGAAATTTAAACTTTCACACAATTTATTCATTACCAATATATTGAACCATCTCTTTATATTATTTATGTTTTTCTAAATCCCAAATAGAGTCCAGCCATCAGAAAAGTATCTGTCTATGAATGTGTTTTAGGCTATTTTAGATTTGGGAAATACACACATAAAATATCAATTTTATTTAAATTTTCTTTTTTTGTGTTTCAGAGGAAAAATCAATGTTAAGGATGTGTCATCTCTCCGTTACGGACCTTTCTTAAAGCAGAAATTTATGCAAACGTGTATAAAATGGTTTAAAAACTTTAACAGGGATGTCTATAGGGTATTTTATATGGCTGTCCCATACTTAAGATTTTTCTAGTTACTAGTAGTCTTTCATTTAAGTCATTGTTCAACTAATCGCATGTTTATATTAAATTAACATAGTCTACTAATCCATAATGAGTCTTTTTATATACCGCACTCAAGCACACACGTTAAGTTTGCCACAAAGCAAGGCAAAAGTAGTCTAATAATTGTGAAAAAAGGATTTATTTATTAATAAACTAAGGTTTTCTTGTCGGCTGCAAGATGAAATTCAAGGTGCTAACCCTCATTTCCACAGTAGGATGCACCTTTAGAGGGAAATGCGAACTTCATACAGATTACATAATCAGGGAGTATTTGCTTTTGTTTTGAATTGGTTCCTTTAAAAGTAGTCATTTTAAGCTTTCTGTATATATATTTCTCATGTATGTGAGGTACCCCAATTTTACGTTATTTCATTATCAGGAAAAAAATTCAAGTGATCATGTGGGGCGCATGTCAAGCATACGCATTAATACTTTTCCGCAAAAAAACACTTGAATATGAATAGTAATAGAGCACATTTATTTAAGGTTAATGCTACAGTATGGGATCCGCATTAAAGGGATATTCCACCCCAAAATGAAAATTTTGTCATTAATCACTTACCCCCATGTGTTCCAAACCCATAAAATCTTTGTTTGTCTTCGAAACACAATTTAAGATATTTTGGATGAAAACTGGGAGGCTTGTGACTGTCCCATAGACTGCTAAGTAAAATACACTGTCAAGGTCCAGAAAAGTATGAAAGACAGCCGCGCCACAAGCTTTGATTTGAAAGAAAACAGTGCATCTTTGTGGCGCGGTTGATACAGAAGAGCATACGGCGCATACGGTGATATGGAGAGACACAGAGGAGACTGTTGACAAAGGAATTGTTGAATAAAGTCGTTATTTTTGTTTTCTTCGTGTACAAAAAGTATTCTCATCACTTCATAACGTTACGGTTGAACCACTGATGGCAGATGGACTATTCTGACGATGTCTGTAATACTTATCTGGACCTTGACAGTGTATTTTACCAAATCTTGCACTCTACATGAATGCAGCGCAGATAGCGGGCCCTATTTTAACGATCTAAATGCAAAGTGTAAAGCGCACGGCGCAGGTGCACTCAGGGGGTGTCCAAATTCACTTTTGCTATTTTAACGACGGAAAAACGGTCCGTGCGCATTTTTGGAATGGGTTGTCCCTATTCTCTTAATAAGTAATGGGTGTAACGTTCAATACACCAATCAGAGTGTCATCTCCCATTCCCTTTAAGAGCGAGATGCGTTCGCGCCAGGACGGATCGCTATTTACATGGCGGAATTTGTTGGCGGAAAAGCTGAACGGTTCTCAAGCGAAGAAGCCGATCTGCTCGTGCGCGAAGTTAAAGCGCGCGAGCAGATAATCTACGGGACATGCAGGAATTCACCAAAGCTCCGCACGATGAGTCAGTTAATATATATGTGTGTGTATTGGCACGATTGTTCAATTAATTCACCAATTTCATTCATCATTATAAGTAGTAATAGGCTGAATTGCAAAAAGGTAGCCTAATTATAATACACGCAATGACTATCCATCATTACATTTTTATATTTATGTAGCCTACACAATAATATTCTTTTACACTGTAATCCTTTTGTTTTTAATATTTGGCATGTTTGAGTGATGCATCCCTGTGTGTAATAAGCAAAGTCAACGCGCACTGTGGACTCGCCCAGAGGCGGATTTTCTGCCAACGCGCTCTTTAAATTACCAAAAAAAAATATTGCGCCATTGACAATAAAAAACACACAAAACCTCATAAGTAAAATCTAAAATATGGTGTAATACTTAGATTAGTGTAAATATAAGCACAGGCTCATAGACTTGACATTTATTCTGCTTGAATTTGTTCTAAATGAGAAACGCACATAACCTCATAAGTACAAAATTTGCATCGGTGAATATGAAATATTTTAACTACAGTGTTTTTCTTTTAACCGACTGCCGACTGCAGCCATCAAATGTAACACATCGGCGAGGCAAAGCTGACATCTATTTGTGAAAATGCGCTTTGAAGCATTTGCTTGACAACTTGTGGTTAAAGCACCACTCAGCGGTCAAAAGCTGCAAATACATTTTGCAGATGTGGCGGGTGTGGCACCCATGGCGGTAAAAAGCACGTTCTGGTTGTCCACCTACTGTACACACTGGCTCTGAAAGATTTGTGGTTTATAAGTACCTATGATAGTGATGAGCAGCAGTTCAGAGGCAGATGAACGGAAGGAGCGTGAGGAGACACTGACTTCATAAACACAACTGTAGTTTCCCTCGTGTGAATAATCTGCCTCAGGAAAGGAGAAGGAGGCAGAGTGACTGACAGCTGACTCAGTCCTGGTGATGTTTGATCCTCTGAACAGGTGAAAAGATCCTCCAGGATATTGAGATGGAGTTGAACAGATGATAGTGAAATTGTGACCCCTGATGATAACTGGCCCCTGAGGCCCCTCATCAAACCATCCATCAGGAGAACTGTGGGAAATACTGGGCTGCTGCAAGTTTACTTGAAAACAAGAAGAATATATTTATATGATTATAGAAACAAACGATAAGGTCAAACTCCTTTAAGCAAATAAAACAGCTTCAGAAACCCATCATCAAAGAATTTAATTTACAATCATTTTATGAAATGGCTCAAATGGGAAAAAAACATAATTACAGAATGAGTTCACTTTTACGTTACTAATGCATGCAATCTGTAAGACTAAGCTGACTGCACTCACCCACAGTGATGAATACAGTGTTGCTCAAAGGTGACTTGATGTTGTTTTGGTAAGAGTAACGACAGCTGTAGCTGCCCTGATGTGAGACGTCTACATTAACAAGGTTGAAAGTCACACTAGATTCATGTGTCTGTGAGGATACAGATGGTCCGTTTCTGAAGAGCTGGAATTCAGCATTAGCCTTGCATCTTGGTTTAGGTGTTGTGCAACTGAACTGGATATTTTCTCCAGGAGAAACAGCTGCATGTGTGGAGGTCAGGGAAAAGATCGGCATCTTCAGCTCACCTGCAAAATAACTATGTTTATTTTAAATAATTTGTTAATACATAATGTAATGTAAGCAAAACATTCATGAAGCTTAATGTATTTTTTGTTGGCTGTTCCATACAAAATAATGTCAAAACAAGCAAAATATCTGTCATAACAGAACAAACAACACCACAATCTTTACCATGATTACAGTTATGTGTTCCTAGTCCTCTGTGTGAACATTGTGTGAGGGCTCCTTCACTTCCTGAACATTCAACGTCATCCAGCCAGATAGATCCACTGCCTTGACCAAAGGAGGCTCTAGGAGGTGCACTGATGGCTGATCCACACTGTGACTGTCTGCACACCACAGCAGCATCCTTCAGATCCCAGTAATCATCACACACGGTTCCCCAATGGCCATTATAACGGATCTCCACTCTCCCACAGCATGAATCAGACCCATTGACCAACCTTATGTCTGGTACAATGTGTACAAAGATGAAAAACAGGGACATTTAAATGAATCATGATGCAGCTAGAATAAAATCTGTTTTAAAAATGAGTGACTAACAGTCTGTTACTCACCAGTTACAGAAGTCAGAGCACAGGCTGTTGAGATGAAAAACAGGGACATTTAAATGTATTGTAGACTTACAATTAGATATGATTTACCAAATAAAAAACTTTAAAAAATTAAGATATTATCAGACAGTACTGGCTGATAATTGTATCCTATTAATTAGTCAGTGTTGTCTCAAACCGATCTTTTGTTTTAATGACGCTCAAGAAGAAAGGCCTGCTTTGAGAGATATTTACAAATATGACATGCTAGCAGTGGTGCCTCTACTGATCATGGGTAAAATAACAGGCAATGCTGTTTACAGGGTGAGGTATAATTTATAATTCTTTATTAAATAGCTCATGACCAATCGGCATAAAGAGTAGCAGCTTTTCAGTCTGCACACATACTGATCACTTACTGATACTGATCACCATTTGCTTAAATACCGCATCTTCAGACCAAGTCTACAAAACTGCAATCAGATCATCTGCTTTGCACTCAGTTTGCAAGTGTAAAACAAACTTTTTGTTTGCCAATGTCAAGCCAATATGTCATTATACAGTTAAAGAACTTATTCTGACATGAAGTGAATGCCAATAGAATGCTCCATTGCAACAGCAGAAGCCATACGCTTCTGTCATTCTGGAGTGAAGGCGACTCGGCAGTCCACTAGCTTCTTGCTGTTGCTATGGCAAATATCAGCTGCTTTGTTTAAAAAACTGTACATTAAAGCTGAAATACAACCTGAACTATGACAACAATAATGTACAATCACTAGTCTAGACTAGTGATCATCAAATCCTTTTAACAGTTTATTTTACAGACTTTGTATTTAAGTCTTCCCTTTTTTTCACAAAACCTTTGCTCTCTAGAAACAATGTCAGTTTCGGTTGAAATTATTTTAAGGTCAAGTATTAGCATTATAAACACTGAATTAATACCAAAATATGAAATTAAATTAATGACAGAAAAATTAGGAATGTTGGACAATAAATATATAACATATAACAGCTTAACGAAACTGTTTTTGCAGTATTGTCTTATATTAATGTACGTGAAAGGAAGACTGTAAACAAAAAAATGTTATGAACACACACACACACACATGTACAGCCACTTTCTCCAGAATTATTATCATGTAGATCATTTGTAGTGTGTTCCAGGGGATTAAAACTTAATTTACAATATATATTTCAGACCTAACATCAATGGAGTTATAGCAACTAATATATAGTAACAGTAAATGTGTAAAGTTACATAAGCTCATTATAACTTAGTGTAACATCCATATAAATCATTATTATGGTTTCTATGGTTAGGACCTACAATTCCTAAAAGGAATTAGGTTTACTACTAGACTAAAAACAGCTTTAAAACAGCTTAAAAACAAGTTAGCAGGTGCATTTGACAGCGCTATGTCCCACTTCAAAACACACAATATTTTGACACTTTTGTGATATAATATGGCTAACCATTTGATGTTTGTGTGTAGAGTTACTATGCAAAAACATCATTTCAGAAAGTTTCAGTTTTCATTTCACAAAGTTTCTGAAATTGTGTAATTGTAAACAATAAAAAAACTGTAAAATAATGACTATATATAGGCCTATCTGCATTAGTTTAAGAAGTTATAGAAATAAAAAAAGTTGTTTAGAGCAGTCAGCTTGGCGAATGTCTTTTTAAAATCAGTCATGTCAACCCAAATATATACAGATAAATCAACGATTATCATTTTACAGTTAATTTTCATTGTTTCAGTTCCGTTTCAGGAAAAAAAAATGTAAAAAGCTCAGTGAAAACCTAAGACATGACTGCAAAATTATAACTGTTTTAAGGATTAATATATTACTGTGATATTAACATAGTGACATACAATATCATTATGATATTTAAATCTTTAATCTCCGTCTTTTATGAAAAAAAAATAGAAAGTGCAAGTGAACTAAAAATAGAATTTACCCAATATCAAAGTGAGAAGAGAAGGTCTTGGCATTGCGATGCTTGCGTTCTTGCAAACTGTGCATGAATTAAGATGTTACTTTCTGATAAGTGAGAAAAGCTGATGATGCTTTGGTTAAAACGGAAATGTATATAGCTGCTTTTGAAGTTAAACCCACCAAATAGTTCTAAACAACTCCGCGCTGTCAGTACAGTATGTTTGAATGGGTTTAAGTAGGACAGACAGCAGTTTCACTACGTTTTGCAGCAATTTCTAGTAGGCTAATTACTAACAAATAATGTGCATTGATTGTGTATTGATAACTACTCTGGCTATGCTTTACAATAGCATTTTATTCTGGGAAGTGATAAAGAGACAGCATTAATAGGGTGAATTTGGGTAATCTGGGACACCATGGCCATGCACGGGGGGTGGCCCGGTGGCTAGAGCCACTGCCCCTGTTCCCTCATCAGCTGAGGTGCCCATCTCACCAATACCCCATCACCCCAGCTCAAAGCTGTCTGTTACCGCTCCGCTAAAGATCCGCTGATTCCGCTAATCCACTCTGTGTTTCCCGCCCACTCCGCAGCATCACTCACAACCTGTGTGCCTCTCTTTGGATTACCAGGTAGATGCATTATGATCCACATTAGTCTGTGGTTGATCCACTGAATTAGTAATTATTTGGTAGTTTGTTTGTTTTTGTTTTTGTTGGTAATGACTTCTAAAAGTGTTGTACAAAATATCCATGTTCTTAGAATTAGAATGTCTAATCAAATTATTGTACCCAATCAGATCTAATATAGATTACACCAAATTTGCTGTTGTTGGCACACTTTGTAGACAATTTTTTATTTATTTTTTTCAAAAAAATGCCTTCATAAAAAAGAAGACAGAGAGAGAAAGAGTGAAGGGAGGATGCTAAAGGCAGTTCAACATTGCAAACATGAATACAAAGCTTCAGGAAGAGGATACCCAAGACCAATATTACATCTTGTAAAAAGGGGCATAATAGGTGCCCTTTAAAGCTGCTATTTTAAACTTTCTATTTAATCAAATAATCCTGAAAAGAATTTATTATTGATAATAATAATTGATATAATTGATTTTACCAAAAATCTTATTAAATATTTTATTCATATTTAATATCTTTTTTCGTTACCAGTAGAGTAAGCTAGCAGTGCTTTTGGGAAACACGTCCCAGATCATTTCATGCTAACTGCCGTTCTACCACGCTTTCCTATTTCTGTGAATGTGATGAGGACGACGCTCACACACCCCAAAGCCTCTGGAGGTCTAGATGTGGAAGGAAGGAGTGTAGGGGGAGAGCAATGCAGCCATGACTCATCTGCAGTCATAAACACAACACACACACACACACACACACACACCCGCGCAGACCAGAGGCAAGATGAACACTGGGCCTCCTATCACATCAGTAGCAATAAAAGAGGTGGAAACCCAGCGTGCTGCTCTCTCTGAGGGAGGCGCTTTCAGTGGTAGGTCTTTTGCTTCTTGAACATGTCGTCTCGTCGGGCTCCGGCAATGGTCACCTCACACTGTTAAACAGGAAGCTGATTTTCTGCTATCAGGAAGCACAGATGTTAGAAGAGCTAAATATGAGACGGCGTATCATGCTGTCCCTCAGACATTTGAAAGCTGTTTGGGGGCAAGTCCAACCAGTTGGAATCCTCTTCACACATGCACATAGTCAAGGTCGTCCCTGCTGAGAGGGAAACTGTAAGCGTATGAATGGTTTAAATGAGCTGAGGATCTGTAATTTTGTAAAATTTTCCTATTCCTATAGCGGAGACTGCATATCCTGCTCTCATCTAACTGTCCCTTATTTTCTGTCAAAACACACACACACACACACACACACACATACATGCAGGTTTAAGCTGCTCAGTCAGGAAGAGGGCGAGTACTTCAACGTACCTGTCCCACCTGAAGGAGAAGAAGGCAATGAGGAATTCCGGCAGAAGTTTGAGGTGAGCGAATGTGTGTGTTCACCTGCTTTTTTATGTGTTCCAGAGTTTGTTTGTTTTATTTATTGAGAGATAAGTCTAGAGCCTAGAGAACATTGCTGTCTTCAGGGGTTGACTGATTATTGGCGCTGATATTAAGCATTTTTATGGTTATCAGTATCGGTCATTTTCAAAACCGATTTGTACTGTAGATAAAATTAATTTAAAAGCAATTAAAGTTTTTGTTAGAGCCCTTGTTGTTCTTAATTTTGACATTAATTTAGTTTTGTTTTATGTTTTTGTTTCTTTTTTGTTTTGTTTCATTTTGTGTTTGTTTTTGGTTTATGTTTGATTTGTGTTAAGATTGTTTTTTTTTTAGTTTGCTTTATTTTGTTGGTTTTGTTTTAGTCTGTTTTTATTTTTGTTTTGCATTTGGATAATTTTGTTTTGTTTTTTGTTTGTTTTATTATTATTTTTTGCTGTGTTTCATTTCATTTAGTGTTTTTTTGCTTTGTTTTGGCTTGTTTTTTATGTGTGGTTGTTTTTTGTTTGTTTGTTTTTGTTTTTTTTTACTTTTGTTTTGTACATATTTTGTGTTTTGTTTTTCTTTTTCCATCACTGGCACCCTTTTGTTTCTTGTAGTCATGTTCAGTACTTGGGGTAGTGGAATATTCTCCTTTCTGCTTTGGATTAAAGTCAAAATGAAAGTCAATGTTACTTAACAGAATTGAGTCAGATGGGCGGGGCAGGGTTTGAAAAGTTGGAAGAAGGTAAATTTAGCTATGTTATTATATTTGCATAAAAGATTACGAGGACAAGCACTTCTTAATTTGAATAACGTGCACTTGAATCATGCCTAATAAGACCAGGAATGTATAAAAGTAAATAGAGCCTATTTTGATTTTATGTTGATTTTGACTCTCCCAACTGGGTGCGAGCAGGTAAAGTGAAAAAGAGAGAGGTCTTTGTGAAGCATATATCACTCACTGACAAATCTGGCATAAATAACACATTGGCAAATCCCAGCATCCTCCCAAAGTAATCACACTCAACGTCAACCTGCATTCTGCTCTGCACGTCCCAATTTGAATACAGAGTAGAGCTGACTGAGAGGTACCAGCACGAAACTCCTGATCCCTGGGCTTTCTTCACCACAGATTGATTCAGGCACATTTTAAAGTCCCCTTTCCTCTGGCTTCTGCTTTCTTTTGAGACCACACAGTAGTTAGTAGTTCAGACATGTTTCCCACAAAGTTGTTAGGTGAAAATGGTCTCGACAGTCGGTTTGTGCCTATTGGTGTGTACGTGTGATGTGTGTGGCATGTATGTTGGATGCATTGTGTGCGTGTGTGTGTGTGTGTGTGTGTGTGTGTGTGTGAAGGGGCACAAACTGTGCAAGTCTCTGCATAATTCAAACGGTCCCACGAGCAGACCCAGCTGTAGACCCAGTGCATGATGGTATTATTTATGAACAGCCCAATGCGAAACTTAGCGCTACTCTGTGTGTGTGTGTGTGTGTGTGTGTGTGTGTGTGTGTGTGTGTGTGTGTGTGTTTGTCTGAGCTGGCAGTTTTCCTTCACATGGTGTGATGCATAATTCAAAATGTGAGAAATGGTCAATTTGTAGCTCATCTGGTGGGCTGGCTTTTCACACATCATGCGGAAAACTTAAGTTGGTCTTCAGTTTTTTTCTTTTATTCTCTCTTTCTTCTTTTGTCTTTTGTCCATTTTTTTGTCTCTGTGTTCTTGTGGTCTGGAATGATGAGGTGCGTTGACTCATTTTAAAACCTAGTGAGCAGCATCTAGTCCTTTGGTCTATATAGACAAATTTTAATAATTAAAAAATTAATCAAAAAATCCAACTAAATATAACAATTAAATAAAATATTTACAAATTGCAACCATTTATTATTATTATTATTATTATTGTATAATTATAAATTATACAGCTTTCACGACTCATTTCAAAACCTAGTCACCTCATGTGCTTCTGTCTATATAGACAAATTTTATAATACTATATAAATTATAATAATAAAATATTTAATTGTATACATTTATTAATTTTACATTACTATAAAAACAAATTTGCACTCTTATTTTTCTAGTAACTTGATTACAGTATTGCAAATTAATAAAAGTAGTAATATTATTATTATTATTTTATTAATATTTTATTTATTTTTACATATTACACACATTTATACATTTTAACAAAACTCTTATTTTTAGTAATTTTGCATGATAAACATTTTAAACATTATTGCAAAATATCAATAATAAAATAATAGTAGTCCTCATCATCTTTTTAATACTGAAAATAAATAGGTAATAATATAATAATTTATTGACTGTTTATTTAACTTATGTCAATCTCTTTTTATTGTTATTATTGTTTTAAACTTTTATTATTGTTCAAACTTTTACAGCTTAGAAGGCAACATAATTAAGTTGTTTTGAAATTATGGAGCAGCTTTTGTGTCTGTTATGCCTGGCTCTGTAGGCTGCTCTCTCTTTAGAGCAATTCTCTCATAGATTAGTATCACATCTGGTGTCTTGTTCAGATGTATGTTGTTCTATTGTTGCTGGCTGAAAATGTCCCAGCATTCCCAGCATGACTCAAGCCTATGAGTGGTTGTGAGGGGAAAATGCTTAGGCTCCATTTGAAAGCATCAGGATGGGAGATGCAAGAAAGGCCAGCGAGTCAGTTCCTCACTATGGGGTCTTTGCGGTCAGAGCAGGTCTCTGCTGAAAGGCGGAGGGGGCAGATGAAGGATTGGCTTGGTGGTGCTCACATTGAGCTCATTAAGGCCGGGGCTGTATCAGGCTGCCTGCCAGCAGCTCCATCACACTTGCGCACACAGACTGACCGGCAGGCCTCCCTCAGGATCAGTGTCAGTAACACAGAGCCGGTCACTCCTGTTCCTCTGCTGGAGGACTGGAGCGCCCACATCACGAAACGCTCGGAGCTGTAGCCTCATGTCAACTTTTGTTCCTGCGTCATGAGCTATAGCCAGATTTGGCTCAGCATGAAAACAGAGATGGGGAAATGACTCATTATCTCACACTCGTTTTGGATCAGCTCCTCTTTTATATGGATACGAACGTTTATATGGACTCAACTTGCCCAGGAGTCAATGTCGTGACATACCTTTTTTATTTTTTAAATTTGAATCCATTAAATTGTTGAAAAAGAAATGTTTCTCACACAAACTACTTACTTTGAAACTGTATTTTGCTAAAGATGCACACTTTTTAACATGAGTTTAAACACTTGTTTACAATTTTACTTAAAAGTCAGCAACTGAGCTACTCATAGGGTCAACATTAAATTTGAGAAATTATAATAGAATTATTATAGAAATAATTATCATTTATTAGCAAAAAGGGGAAAAAAGAATAAGGTTCCCAGGGTTTTGGATTTTGGATCAGCAAAAGCTTACATTCTCAGTATTTTTAATGACTTTGAACTGATTAAAGGCAACACAATATTTTAACAATATAATAACACATTTACTGAATCAAAATATCGAGGTATTTCTAAATGAATTATATTATATTATATATTTTAACCAGTGTATTCCTGAATATTATCAAAATGCTGGTCTTCAATGATAAACAGTGATAGCAAGTTACTATTTCTGTGCACAAAAAGCATAAGCGACACTAATATTGTCTAAAACCACACTATGAAATTTATAGGGGTATCCGAACTTTTAGAGAAGTGTAAATGTACATGAAATACTAAGAAATCTAAAAAGGGTTTTTTATTATTTCTAATCATCTGTTCTTACTACATTCAAAATAAATGCAAACATTAACGATTTGCATTGTAATGTTTTTAGTCAGTATTTTTATTCCTTTGTGGAAAAAAATTGCAGATCATTTATATATAATTAATATATAATCAAGTTTAATTAAGACTAGTTTTCCTGATCCACCAATGCTGATGGAAAAAATGAAGAAAGTCACCAATAAATAAATCTCTTTTTAAAGTGTGGTACTTCTACACATTTTTGTTCAAACACTTTTTGTTCATTTTCAGCTCAGTTAAAATGTTTTAATCTAAAGCTGCAATTTTCTGAGGTGGAACAACCTAGAAGTACCATCGCTGATCATTTTTGTTTGTAAACAGTAATTTCATCTCGAATCAAAATTGTATAATAAAAAGCAAGAATATTTAACTAAACATTTACTTCACTGCTTAAAAAAGATGTTGAATGCCAAGTAGGGTCTTCTGAGAATACTGCTGAGTGATAAATAAGTATTTTGAAAACAGCTGAGCTGGCATGCTAGCATTGCTAATTTTAGTGAACTCTTCCCCAGCACCACTTTTCAGTCCTCTATGAAAAAACAACATGACACTATTTTTTGTGGTTGTGTGTGTTTTTCTGTGTGTGTGTGTGTCAGAGGTGTAATCAGAAGCGTTAAGTCGTCTCACCTAATAGCCGCCCTCCTGTTGATAGCATCTCCTCAACTTTTATTCACCTGCAATTTGACCTGTCAAGACAAGACCACCTCCCTCCACATTTCACCGCTATGAACAAATGACTTCCTCTCACTATTTAGCTCGTTATTTTTTCACACTGCTGTGCAGAAATGACGGTATTTGTGTGCACTGAAGCGCGGTGAAGGCGACGCATTCAACTCAGTGGAAATCTACCCACATTAGCATTTGTCTCCGTTCTTTTTTATCCCTCCCTTCCCAGTCTCTCTCATCCTCTCTTGCATCCTTCCTGTCTATTCTGGATCAGACAAATAAAAGTTGTCGCCACTGGGACGTCGGGCAGAGCGTTTGATGCTCTATGTCTGTGTGAGTGTGTGTGCATTGGTTTTAATATTTAGCAGAATATGGCTGAGATGTTTGTCTTTTACAAACGAAACACTGCCTTAGTCCAGTGATGAAGCTCTTAGCGGGATACAGAGCTAATCGCTTGTTCACGCCCAACAATCGATGGAAGAGGAGGTGGTGGAGAGCATTTTTTGTGTGCATGTGTGTGTGTGTATGTGTGCGTAGAGATCAATGCCGCCACTCAACTCATGGTTTTGGCGGGGAGACAGAGCTTCTCAAATGGCTTTTCCCCAGAGGCTACACGTCCCTTCAGATCTACAGAACCACGACCTTCAGAGCGAGAGATGGAGAAAAACCCTGAGCTATGACGATTAGAGGGATTGTTCAGCCACAAATGAAGATTTTGTCATCATTTAATTACCCTCATGTTGTTCCAAACTTGTGTCGCTTTATGTTTTCCTGTGGAGCACAAAACAAAATATTTTGAAAAATGTACTGGTTGCTCTTTTCCAGGCGATTGCAATGAATAGCAACTGGACTCTTCAAGCTTCAAAAAGGAGACAAAGCATCATAAAAAGATGATAAAAGTTGTGCATATGACATGCAGTATTTTGGAAATCTTCTAAAGTGTTACGGTAGAGTGAGGAACAGACCAAAATATTAGTCGTTCACTGACAGTCCTCCCCTTCAGTGAGCCAAATTGTTTCAAATGTCAAAACAGTCAGAAATAATTTCCAGATAAAATATTGTTTATATACTATGATTACCTGACAGTTCGGATCCAAAATTCAAGGTATATGACAACTATACATTATATCAATGATATGTTTAATTATATATTCAAGACTTTTATATTCAAGATACATTCAAAGTGACAGACAATGTGAGAAACAGACCAAAGCTGAAGTCGTCCAATAACATTCCTCCCCTCTAATGAGCTGTTAACTGAAATGTTGAACGAGTGAGTTCGAAATCTACAAAACAGATCAGTTCCATTTGTGAACAAATCATTCAAATCAATTCAATAAATAGATTCATTCAAAAGATCAGATTCAGAAATACAGTTTGTTCATGAATCGTCAAGAGCTAGAAAAGTTCTTGACTAATGTTTTCATTGAATGCCTACTTTAAGTTTTGCTATTCAGAATATATATCATCTGGACGACTCTTATGATACTTT
The DNA here is from genome assembly GCF_018340385.1 of Cyprinus carpio. Classification (NCBI taxonomy): domain Eukaryota; kingdom Metazoa; phylum Chordata; class Actinopteri; order Cypriniformes; family Cyprinidae; genus Cyprinus; species Cyprinus carpio. The sequence continues at coordinate 16,517,622 of NC_056599.1, read as the reverse complement.
TTTGAGTGCTTTTTAAAGCTAGAGTGCTTCAGTCCATATTCATTGTAACTTTTGAAAAGAGCAGCCAGTACATTATTCTAAATTTCTGATTTTGTGTTCTACAGACAAAGTCAGTTATGCAGGTTTGGAACGAAGGTTAGTAAATAATGACCCCTTTAAATGAGATAAAGGGAGCGCTGACAGACAGAAAAAGAAGCAGGGATGTGTGAGTGAGGCTGAGCACTGGGCCGTGTGTTTGTCTGCAGGGACAGTGTGAAGTGTGGCGTCTGAACAGTAGGGAGTGGGTTAATGGAATTCTATGCTAGACTGAGCTGCATGCCAGCCTCACAATATGGCAGCAGTTTGAAAATTAAAATTGAATGTAATCCAAGAGGCTGTGAGAGAGGGCAGTGAGACATGCGCGTGTGGGATGGGCCGAAGGGACCCAGGCAATCCTACACATTCATTCTGCTGGTAAATAGCAGTGGAATCATGGGAAAAGTGAGAGGCAGGCAGAAATTCATTTTGAGTGATTGTAAAGGTGTCGGAATTAAAAATCAGCTCTGCGTATTTTTAATTACAGTCACCTCTTGTTCATATCCCATGTAATTTAAGAGATGTGTGTGCACTGCATAACATGGCTGTTAGAAATGAGTTTATCTGATGACCTGGTGGACAAAGCACATGTGCTAATATGTTGGAGTGCAGCATTTACGGCACATCTGTCTTTGATAGTTTCTAGAAAATATCTCTTATTGTTTCCTGTCAGTTCTGTCCCATCTATTGAAGGTGAAAAATCTAATTTTATTTTATATTCAGTAGTTATATAAAAAAAAAAAAAAAAAAAAGCATTTTAAAATAGTCAAACACACAGATATTTAACAAAAATTCAAATAAAACGCATATATATTTAAATAAATATTTATATGAAACAAATACTTAATTAAATATTAAAAACAGACATATGTTTTAAATAAGTATTCAAATAAAACATAGATATATTTATCATGTTAAATTGATTTTATTTCAAGTAATGACTTTTTATGGTTTTAAAAAAAGTTTTTATATGTATATATATATATGTATATATATATATATATATATATATATATATATATATATATATATATATATATATATATATATATACAGACATACATATTTTTAAATAAATGTAATTCTACATCAAATTGTACATAGATATTCAAATTATACACGCATGCATAATTATAAGGAACGTTGATATTCTGATTATATTTTTTCCCAAGCACATTTTACCAATTCCAAACCACATCAATCTTAATAACTACTATTGATTTTGTAATTAATCATTTATAAGTAATATATAATTGTCCAGCACCACATCCTCTTGTACCACTGTTTGAAGAATTTATCTTCCAGAATCTGGCAGTAAGTTTTAGGAGCTCATTTTTAGTCAATCCTGCAAGATAGACTTTTCAGGATAGGAGATGGAATAAAAATGAGCTCCTAAAACTCACTGTCAGATTCTGGAAGATAAATTCTTCAAACAGTGGTACAAGAGGATGTGGTCAAGAGTCACTCAAAACTAATCTGTCCATAAAGCCTATAAAAATTTGTCTTAATGTATTTCACAATACTTCAGCAGTTATTCAGTTATTCTTATTAATTGAGGGTTTTTTTTTAGGATTTTTAACACAAGCAAAGTCTCTCAGAACCTGACACCTTGTAATTCTGGAGACTCCAGGAAGGTTGTAGCTCTGGAAAATGGTGGTGCTTGAGACTAAATGCTTCTTGATGGTTTTACACCTAATTCTTCACATTAATTCTTAATACTTTTGCAGTTTATGTGTCTTTTTCTCCACCTGTTTTTTTCTGACCCCACTGTCCCAGTGAGCATTTTGCTGTCCAATGGTTATGTCTTATCTTTGCAATTTCTGTATCGCATTAGTTTTGAATATTTCTCATGGGGATTTAATAATTTTTGACACCTCATTCTGAGTTAAACCTCTTTTTTTTGGCTCATTTTATCAGTAAAAGAAAACATGCCTAATAATTCTGTACACCTGAATATAAGGAGTTCTTCACTTCCAGCCTTCATGGACAAATATATATAAAAAAAATATAGGTCCTTTATCAGCGCGCCTAATAATGATGCATGTGGTATATATACACACACACAAATATATATGTATGTATATATATATATATATAGAGAGAGAGAGAGAGAGAGAGAGAGAGAGAGAGAGAGAGAGAGAGAGCAGAGTTTGATGCTTAAAACAAGTAAAAAATCAAGAAAAATGTCCAAATAAATGTATCTTGTTTTAAGCATATTTACATATTTTAAGAGTATGATAACAAGTTAAAATAGTGTCTGCAGTGCATAAAAAGCAATATGAGGAATTTTGACACACTGTTGTGTTTTGTGTGTCAGTCCAAGTGCTGTGGAAACGAGTTGTGAATGAGAAAAGCTTTTAGTGCACTTCTGTGAGACCATATGTGTGTGTGCGTGACCTGTTGCCAGGCTGCTGTAGGTGTGATTGGCTCACAGCTGTAGATAATGGATCAGTTCTCAGTGGACTGTGAAGGAGAAAGTTGGTGAACAAGGAAATCGGCAGTACACTTCCCCTCAGCCTGCTGCCGACGGGGCCTAATGACTGTGCCCTGTGACCGCACACACACTTAATACAGAAGGAACCACAGACATTTACACAGGCCGTCTGTCATTCCGTAGCATGCCAGCTTGGGCAGCCAGATCCTTGCCAGAAACTAAACGTTCACCCAGGGAGAGTGAGAGATACACACACAGACGCACACCCACTTCCTCTGTGTCTAACAAACACTTTAGAGCTGTTTTACTAATGCAGCCAAAGACATATTTAATATCGCTTTTTGTATTACAGATACACGCTGTCTTTTTCACACATGCACACAATAGCCAAAAACTGCTTCATCTGCAATCTGGGTGACAGGTTTACCCAGTGTTTGCTGAATCATGTGTTTGACAGATTTAGCAGCGACGTGATGAATAGACCTGCTTAAGAAATTCAGTAACATCAACAGAGAGAAACAAACAAAAGATGTCAGTCATGTCAGGTTGTGGCGCATTCTTACGTTGGTTCTGTATGTGTGTGTGTGGGCCAGGTTTTGCCTTCATCGTGAAGGCCGAATGTTCCCACAAGGATAGTAAAACCTGAGATTGTGGAGACCAGCAAACGATCGGAGGAAAATAAGAAAAAGACTAGAAATATAGATGCGATAGTGCTTGTGGAGACATATTGAGCGGTTGTTATGTTTGCATTTACTCACACTATCCAGTGCCTCGCTGTAAGGCCTCTCTTTCACTATTTCATTGGTCTTTCCTCATTGCTGCTCTCTCAAATGTTGAAGAACATGTTGCATATATGAAGACAAGATGGACAGATTTTAAAGTCTCACAAGTGATACTGTAATTTTCTGTATGGATGCACAATATATTGGAGTTTGTGCTTAGCTTTTAATAAACAGTTAATGTCTTAATGAAAATCTAAAAATGCTAGCAGGTTTCTGTATGGATGCACAATATATGTGTGATATGACTAACTTGTCTTTCATGTATTGTTAACTGAATCTTTGAACCAAAAATACTTTTATTCAGTATTGTCTTTTATCATTATTGTATGGTATATACTGTACATACTCTATTTTTATTTTTATTTTGAATGAATATATCATCTAGGGATGAATAATGTGTTTGTGCCAAATTGGTTATCAGCTAATATCAGAGTTTTTTTTTATTTTATAGGTTCTAGGTTAACAGGGATGGGCTGTATTTCAAATACATGTATTTAAAATACATATTTGAAATACAAAATACTATTTTGTATTTAAAAACCTTTTTGTATTTTCAAAATACATCAAATACTTTTTGCCAATCAACTTCTTTATTAGACTGATTTCCTACATCCACTAGTTTAAACATGCCACTGTCATGCATGTGAGCTGCAGCTGTATGACTCCATCTAGAATTGGGCAATGAAATTTAGGAAATAATGGAAATAAGAAATAATACTGCCTTCGTGTGCTATCAAAATTTCCTACTTCCAATTTCAGAAGTCCTGATTACAAACATGTCGCATCCAAGTGCTTTGCTATTGGAAAGAATGGGAATCGTGGAGGACGCCTGGGAAAGCCAAAATCGTAGATATTTCAGATATTTAATTTTGAATAAAATGTAGCATCCCATTTGTTGACAACTACTGTATGTACCTTTAAGGTTCTAATATGTACGTTACATACTAACATGCATATTTATTGTACTAATATGCACCCTTTAAGGATAAATAAGGTATAAAGGTGTACCTTTTGAAAAGGTACTACCCCAGTGACAGCTTTTGCACCTTTTTTTTCCTGCGAATGTAGAAACACACACCAATATTAAATTTCTGGCTTGCATTCTGTTATTAAATTATTAAATGTGTTTCCAGAAAACATTATTAGTATTTTTACGTTTAGATTACATTTACCTTTCAATGAGCATTACATGACCTTAAATGTAATCTACTGTAAATATAAAAACAGGCGTAATGAGAATGTCACAACATATTTAAGATTAACCAACAGAGATGGGCGCAAATACTGTGTGGAAAAATATATGTAAATACAAATACAAAATACTGAGTGGGAAAATGTATTTAAATACAAATACAGTATTTTAAAAATACATTTGAAATTGGCAATCCAGTGAAGTAACACTATTAAGGCCTGTTTACACCAAAAAAGATGATTATAAAGATAACTATATTAGTGTATTCTAAGTATAGAATGCAGTTGTGTCATCTGTCACTTTTAATGCTCAAGCTCTTTAAAGCAGAAATGATTCCGATTGGCTGTCAGTGTTTTTATCATTCGTTATTTTTTTTGTGCTGTTATGGTTATAGTTGCGGTGTGCTGTCTGCTATCCACTTAGATTTAGGATGTACTCACATCCACGCTTGAGCGCGATTGACCCCCAAAGTCCAGTTCATTTCACAAGTGTGACTGCTCTGTACCGTGTCCAGTGCGGTTAGTTTAACCACGCCCTGGCCCGCTTGAAGAGGTGGCTCGGGGGCGGTGCACATGTAGTGTGATCGCTAACCGCGCCGGAGCATGGAACAGTTCATTTACTATTTCTGTATGCACTATTGTTATCATTATGACAGCAAAAATCTTTATTACTACTATCACACTTTTCAAATCATTTAATTTTGAGTACATTTAGATTTATAATGGGTCTGGTTCTCATCTTATTGATGAACATGTATTGATGTAATTTGTGAGTAAAGCTGCAAATTCCACCTTTAACCTCAGTTGCATCTGTAGTAATCCTGTGACATCTGTCTGTTAGCGAAAGGACAATCACGTTTGGGCTTTAGTATAAGGCAACTGTGCCTAGTATGCCCTTAGAACAATTTATTTATTTATTTATTTATATCTTTATTATTAGCATTATAGTTATCTTTGTCTTGGGGTACACACACACAGAAAGCTGCTTATTACTCGTTAATCCATGTTTCTTTATCGTTCTGATGTGTCAATATCTCCTGCTGTCGCATACCACAACAATCTGTAAATTATATCGAAAAAGTTCAGTCGTTTACACTTTATATCATCACTGACATATATATTGTCATATCGCTATAGCAAGCAGTAATGATTAAAGTTTAATGAACACATTTGACTAGCTTGTTGATAAAACCAAAATCTGACCAAAAACTTAAGAATGCTAGTGCTCTTTTTTTACCTGCTGGGACAGGTATGCTCCCAAAGATCACCTTGTTTTAATGTTAAAGTCATGCACATAGTAGTGCAATAACCATTTCAAGCTTTTTGTATGGTTTATACACAGCAAAACTGCATGAACACTGAAAATCCAGAATCTTCATCGTCAACAAGCTAACTGTAAAGATAGCACTGTGAATGATGATATACTGTATTAGTGCTTTTTGAAAGGGTACCGACCCAGCGACAGCTTCTGTCCCTTTTTTACTCTGAGAGTGTAGGTTTCTGTGATTCTGGTTTTAGAAGTAGAGGAAAAAAAATATCATTAGCTCAGTATAAAAACAATAGAAGTCAACTGAAAGTCACCACCGTGGTAGAAAAACAAACGTGTGTGTCTGTGTTGTCTCTGACCCCACTCTAACACAATCTTATTGTTTCTTTTCGCTCTTTCCCAACAGAGAGCTAAAATTGGTCCCAGCAAAACAGATGGCTCTTCCTCCAACGCCATCTCCAAATTCGACAGCAATGGGAACCGGGACCGCATGAAACTGTCCGACTTCAATTTTCTCATGGTCTTGGGCAAGGGTAGCTTTGGAAAGGTAACTCTTGCCATCTTCTTTCGCTCTCTCTCTCTCTGTCTGTGTCTCAGGTAGGCTCACTGGTGCTTCGAGCAGCAGGTAATCTCGATCTGTGAGGTCACTCTAAACAACTAAGATTACTAGAGCGCAGGCTAAAAGACAGCGAGAGGGGAAATAGGAGGGTGAGTGGGCTCATGTTCCAGCTGCTGCCAGTTGCCATGGCAACAGGATTTTAAAATGATATTGATATGTTGAGGTGCAGTGCTAGACCTCTGTCAGCATCATTAGCAAAGACTGTTTGATGTCGTCCACATCATGACAAACAAAATGTCAGGCTCACTGTTGCGTCTGACGGACTGATCTGTCCAGTTCGCTGCTGCACCTTCATTCTCGACCAAACGTCATACACAGATGTCTGTACGTGACTCTGAGGTTCTCTGCAATCTCATAGACTCGTGTTCAGAGAGCAAAGTCAATGCCGAAGTCAGCCGGAACTTGAAGTCTGAAAAAAGTTGTGAGTGTTTATCAGTAAACATCTGCAGAACATTAAAATAGTTTTTGGATAAAAAGATATGATAGAGTTCGTTTTCTTACCTCATTCCGGTGCTCCAGACTGCAGCTAAACAGAAGTAGTTGTTCTAGGCAACAATAAGCATAGCATGAGCTGTGGTGTCTGATTTTTGAAAAATAATTAGGCAGTCAAAAAGATTCAAGAAATAGTGTTAAACTCACCCGTGAGTTCAGTCAGTGAACTGTCACTTCTGACACTCTCTGAACCATCAGTGATTTTGCAATTATGTTTGTGTGAAAATGAACAAGAAACCTTTAAGAAAAGGCCTTATTTATTTTTTTGTCATAAGCCATACAATTGGCAGATTTTTTTAAAGGATTAAATGTAAAGTTTTCTTTAAGGATAGAAAAGTAATTTTTAAAGTCTGCATGAAATGAAAATATTTTTTCTAAAAGTGTGTTTATTGATAGCAAAATTTTTGAGGTTGTATTGTTGAATCAAAATGTCATTACTCGATCTTACTGTATGTAACATTGACACTTTAAAAAAGACAATTTAAAAACTTAAAGGGATAGTTTACCTAAAAAATGATCATTTCTTTACACACCCTCAAGTTGTTCCAAAACTATATGAGTTTCTTTCTTAAAAATAACATAAAATGTTAATGTTTCATTGTTGATATCCAAACTGTTGACTTCCAAGAAAATACTTTGGAAGTCAGTGGTTACTCTTAGCTGTTTGTTAACAAACATTCTGCAAAATAACAGAAACAGAAGAAAACAGAAGAAAGAAACTCATACAGGTTTGGAACAAATTGAAGGTGAGTAAACCATGACAAAATTTTCATTTTTGGGTGAACTACAGTATACATTTAAATCAAGTCATAGTATCTCTTTCTTCACAATTTTTCTTCTCAGGTATTCGTCTTGTTTTTAAAGAAATAGGTTACCGAAAAATTTGGTCATAGTTACTCGCCCTCATGCCATTCCAAACATGCATGAGTTTCTTTCATATGTTTTATATAAAAGAAGATATTTTGAAGAATGCTGGCAATCAAAAAGTAGTTGGTCCCCATTGACTTCCATAGTATTTTGTTCCTTACTATTGAAGTCAGTGGGGACCAACAGCTGCTTGGTTCTTCAAAATTCATTTGTGTTCAACATATGAAAATAAACTTACAGGTTACAGGTTTGGAACGACTAAATGTTGACAAAATTGTAATTTTTGAGCAAACTATTCCTTTAACAATGCTGAGATACTTTTACTGGAATAAAGACAAAGATGCTCATTAAACAAATCTTTTAGAAGAGTAACTAGGGGACTGGTGGCACTTTGTCAAAAACACTGTGGATTCCATGGTGCTGAGACATTCAGCAGAGGGAGCTTCAAAAGCTGACAGATGTGCACTTTCACGAGTCCAATAGTGTGATTATGGGTTTGATGCAGATCTCACAGTTGGAGACATGATCATTGATCAGATTCTGTCCTTGAATATGCTGATCCTGTAGCAGTTCTCATCCAGGGCCCAGCAGAGACTTTTGTGCAGCTGCACTAGCTGACAATGTCCTTGAGACTTTGGAGCACTGTGTGCAGTCATGTACCTTTTGTTTGATGTGCGTTTTTCTGAACAGGTATGCAGCGGTAATGAATGCGTTGGAATGGATATGACCTGCTTGCTATGCTGCCAGAGTAGTGTGTGTGTGTGTGTGTGTGTGTGTGTGTGTGTGTGTGTGTGTGTGTGTGTGTGTGTGTGTGTGTGTGTGTGTGTGTGTGTGTTAGGGTGTAGAGCCTGTGAGGAGCAGATGGCGTCCTCTGTAATGTTGAAGTGTATCGCTTCTCTTTTCCCATCGCCAGTCACAAGGTGTCCATCTGGGGCTGCTTTTACACTGAAATAACTCCGCTCATTTCAATATGTGCATTTATTTTCAAGAGAGAGCTAAAAGGCAGATCCAGACTGTCCGTAAAGTTTGTAACAGTGTTGGGGAGCTAATTTGAATCTGTAGCTTTCCAAACTGCAAGATACACAAAAATAGTTATGCTACAGTCAAGCTACTCTTTCCACAACCTCAAAAACATCAAATTGCTTTGTCTAAAAAACTTTTAAATGCCACTCAAATTGGTAAATTTTTATTTTTTTGAATTGGTTTATTTACATGGACAGATTCACTGCAAAGAATCTGATTTTCTGGTGCTACATATGTGAGAGAGAAAGGATATTTTAGGAGAGCATGTTTGTTTATTGCCTTGTCGTGCTAAGCTGCTACTTGTTGAAAAAAGTAGTTTGTAAATTGAAAAGCTACACAGTTTTGAAAATGGTTACACTACTGAAAAAAATGTACTTCATTTGCATATGGATGTAATGTGCTGTATTAAGTCAGGCACCACAGTGTGAAACTCAAAGCGTGAAATGTTGCTGCTCTGAAAGCTCTTATTTGTTTTCCTTTTAATGGTATTGAGAATAGTGTTAGATTTCATTTGTCTAGGTCATCTATGTTTCAGTTATGTTTATATGGTAACAGATGTTTAACCAGACGTCTCAATATTAGATTGTAGCTTAGCTTTAATTTTAGTATTTGTTTTAATTGGCATTATTTAAATTTTGTGATGTTATTGCATTTAATTTTACTTTTTCATTCAGTTCTGGTTGTTTTAATGTTATCTATCTGGCAAGTTTTATTTACCATGTAACATTTTTTTTTCTTTCTTGCTCATTTTGGAGTAATAAAAATGTATGTGGGTTAGATTTTATTTATATTAAAATGTTTATGCATTTAAATTAAAAATGTTTATACATTTGAATGTTTATGATATTAATCTCTTGCTTATTTATTTAATCTTTCTTAAATTCTATTCCTCTTTGACTCAGTGCAGTCTTTCTCTCTACTCTTTAAACTTTCTCCCTCTTTTTTCTTCCATCCTTCTCTCTCTGGCTGTCTCTTCTCTTTAGTACATGTGCCTTCAGGCTCAATCCTAAAAATTAGCACAATTAAAATCTGCCTTCCCATCACTCAAGATTTCCTTCACCATGCCATTGTGCCATACTCGGATCTGTTCCGTATTGTCTTCACATGTGTGCGAGAGATTCATCTCCTCTGTCTGTCATTTCTCTTCGTCTTTGTATATCATCTGCAGCTACTATATGTTCTCTGGCCTAACATGCTCTAAACGTGCTGAGAATGAGAGTAAACACTACTGTATTGATCCGCAGTCAAAGGCCAGTGTATCTTCTGCTAATAACTGAAGCTCATGAGCTGTGTTACAGTGTTGCTTTGCTCAGCTCCTCATGCTTGCTCGCTCAGATACTTCAGTTATGTGTTTGGTTACATTACTCTGAACATCCCTGCTACCTTCACGCTCTCTCTGTTGCCTTTTATAGGTGATGTTGGCCGAGAGAAAGGGAGGTGATGAACTGTTTGCCATAAAGATCCTGAAGAAGGACGTGGTGATCCAGGATGATGATGTTGAATGCACTATGGTGGAGAAGAGAGTGTTGGCCTTGGCAGGAAAACCACCCTTCCTCACTCAACTGCACTCCTGCTTTCAGACCATGGTACTGCAGCTTCTAGTCTCGTCTCATCTCGTCTGCTGTCATCTCATTTCATGTCTTAGATTCAACTCTTGATGTCTGTTTTGCTCTCCTTTCTTCATCTTCTTGTCTCGTTTCGTCTCTCATTTTGTCGTCTCATCTCATCTTCTTCATTGTGTCTAATCTCCTGTTGTCTATTCAGTTCTCATCTCACCTTGTCCTCTCTGCTGCTCTCCTCATCAGCTTTTCATCTCTCCTACTTCTCTTTTCCTCTCATCTTCTCTTTTTAATTTCTTTTCTCCTCGTCTGCTCTCATCTCATTTCTTGTTGTTTATTTTGTTCTTCTCTCTATAGCCCCTTTTACGCTGAGATTCCGGATAATAGACGGGTAATGTGTCCCAGCAATTGTTCCCGGACCGTTATATTTTGGTTCATTCACACTGCCAGTGATTTACTGGAATCTGTGCGTGCGTTCACACACAAACCGTAAAGGTCCCGTAATCACACGTGATATCAGGATGTGACGTGTAATGCACGAGTTGAAAACGCTATCCACGTTAACTTTCACTTAACTGGCGAACGATCTCAGCTTCAGCGCAGATAGTGAGGAACTACCTGACCTCTGCTTTGTTACAGTTTGCACATATTTTTTCGGCGTGAACGTTGATCTGCCTTCAAAACACCCGGTAAAGGAGTCACACGATAACGTGGGTCATCACTATGACACACCCTTTACGGCATTGGTTCTGGCTTTTGTTTACACAGAACTTGTTCTGGGTCTGAACCTTGCAATGTTATTAGGTCCCCAACCCGGGATCGATTCTGGAATCAATCCCTGGACGTGTTTGCGTTCACATAGAAAGCGATCCGTAAATTTTCCAGCAATTTTCCGGGATCAACATGCAGTATGAAATGGGTTTTTATCTCATGTAGATGCATCTCACCTCATCTTATCTCACGTCACCTCTTTTGCTTTTTTTCTCCCTTTTCTCATCTTCTGTTCTCCTCTCATCTGGTCATTCTTCTCCTCGTCTTTACCACATCTTCTCATCTCTTCTCTTCTCATTTCATCTCATCTCTTCTCCTCTCCTCCTTTCATAGCATCTTGTCACCTCTCCTTTTCATCTTCTCTTCTCTTTCTCTTCTCAACATATATCCTCTGACATAAGCTGAAGCGTGGGCACACACGTCACTGTGTATTCTTTCATTTTGTAGCTCATGACCAAACACACACACAAACTCACACACAGACACACACACTTGAATCCATCCCTCCCCATCCCCCTTACATGCTGCTTAGAGACTGCAGTCATTTGTACATCGACAAGAATGGTGTTTGTGTGTGTGTGTGTGTGTGTGTGGTCATGTGTATGTGACATGCTCACAGTGGGGCAGCGCGCCACACACTCATATGTGGCCGCAGCAGAGCTGTGACAGGCAGCATCGCCGTCTCTCAAGATCCTACTGAGCACCGCATGAGCCCCTGTCACTGACAGCAAGAAAGCGAGAGACGGTGAAATCGAGACAGGAAGCTAGAGTCAAAGGATAGAGAGGACTGTGTCAGAAACCGAGGAGACTCTGGGGGAGGAAAAGATTGTGACGTCACGCGGCCGAAGATCTTTTATGCCTTGTTCTTCTGGAACTGCATTGGATCTCTAACCAAGCTACGTCACTAAATCATCTCCTCCTTCGCACACGCATTTGTTAAGAGCAAATAAAGCCTGTGAGATATTCGAGCGGGGTGTTGGGAGGGGGTTTCTTTATGGAGGGGGATCAGTCACAGGAGGTATTTGACAGCCAAACAGCTGCAGTCATGTAGATTATCCTCAAGCCTATAATGGGGAGTTAGTCAGATGTGTGTGTGTGTGTGGTTGTGTATGCTGATGTGTTGTAGTCGTGGAGGTTTTAGGTAGTTGGTGTGTAGTGGAGTGAGGTAAAGACTCTTTCCCGCCGCCCGCCCTCTTTCCTTCCTGACAGTGATGGGACCTCCTTTAAGCACTGCTGCCTAGCAGTCCGTCTCCCCCTCGCACTCTTCATCACATTCAGTCTCTTAATCCTCCCTGACTCTAATTCCCCTGACCATCACACACACACACACACACACCACCACCACCACTGCAGGAAATTACACCACCCGCAACTGATGTAAAATAAGCCTCATCATTACAGGAAGAAAGCCAATAAAATAGAGCCCAGGGAAAATGTGGCTGAAACTTGCAGATATGAAGATGTCCGGCGTGTTTTGATCTTTGGATTTTGGTCCTGGGATTGGTCTCGTGTATTAGTGTGTGGATGTGTGTGTGTGTGTGTGTGTGTGTGTGTGTGTGTGTGTGTGTGTGTGTGTGTGTGTGTGTGTGTGTGTGTGTGTGGATTTGTTAAAAATGTATTATAGGCTTGTGCCACTAAAAGTTAATATTCTTGCAGGGGGTTTAGTGACAGTGAAAGTAATACACAAATCCATAGGCATTTCATAAAATCTTACTGTTAATGTCAGTTCATCAATACTTATTATTTATACAGTATTTACAGAATTATACAGTATTTGGATAAATATATGAATAAATGGGAATATAAATGAATTGTCTGAGCCAGTTCCTTTTGGCGAATCAAAAATATACAACAGTATATAACAATAAACAATGTCAGCTGTTGTCTGTTTCCTGAATTGTTTATTTCACTGAAACAGACTAATTCAGTTAAGTTCCCAAACCAATGACTCCTCTGAGCTGATTCTTTTTTTTAATGAACCAAAAATATGCAGCATGTCCGATGTAGTCCAATTCAAGGACAATTGACTCTTACAGGCTGAAACTTTTTATTAAATCAAGAACATACAGGATATCTGTAAGATTCTTTTTTTCCCAAGTGAATCAGAATCATATAGCATGACTAATTCTATCTAATTCCCAGTTCTCTTTAGTGATTTAGAAGCATTCAGTGCAAACAGTGTAATCCATTTTTTTTTTTAAATCTTTTCAAGTTCTTTTTGCAATATACAAAAATGCTAAATATATAAGATGAGTCCTCTGCACAGTCTGATTTTGTTACAACCTAGAATTAAACTGCTGGTCTTGCCTGGCCAGAGGAGAACGGCACACTATTTTGACACACTATTTCCCTGTTTAATACTGTAAAGCTGTTTTGACACAATCTGCAATGTAAAAAGTGCTATATAAATAATGGTCACTTGACTTGACAGTGGTTCCAGTATTGCCCAGTTCCTGGACAAGTGAGCTGTTTTTTTTTTTGTAAATCAGAAATATAGAGCAAAACAAATTCTAGCAATTCCCAAATGAATGACTCCTGTAAGCTAATTCTTTTTAGTGAATCAAAAATATTAAGCGAAATGTTAAATTCAGCTCCTGAGTAAATTACATTTATGAACAGATTCTTTTTAGACAGTCACAAATAAAATGCTCCACAGTTACTGATTTAGCATAAATTACTTTTCACGAGGTCACCTGCCAATCCAGTCCTGATGGTTAATGGTAAACAAATTTGGCTTGCTGTCCTTAATGGAGCCCCCCCCCCCCCCCCCCCCCCCCCCCCCACTGCAGTAGTACCTTGAGGGAGAAAAACAAAAATAGAGGAGGAGATGGGGAGGTAGAGGGATGCCGGAAGAGTTGACGCTGTTACGGTGCAATGATGATTGACAGGACTGAATGATTAGGCTCCTCTCCAACCTACGTTTGGAACCTCATTTGTCAATGATTGTATTCTATTGTACTTAAAGAAGCGTTAAGAAACCATAATCAAATTGGTTCCAAAATCTACTATTGTGTTCTGTATTATTCTAAAATTTATGTTTAACTCATTTGACCCCCAAGTAGCACTGCTACTTCACTAGCACTGCAACTTCTAGAACCGTTCTGTGTTCCAAGAAAATTCAAACGTTTTGTCTTCTTTTCTCATCTGTCCTGTGTTTGTCTCTTACCCCACTGTCTCTGTGTATCTACAGGACCGCCTGTACTTTGTCATGGAATACATCAGTGGTGGGGATCTCATGTATCATATCCAGCAGGTCGGCAAGTTTAAGGAACCCCACGCTGTGTGAGTACAGCTCTCGTCTTTGTCTCTTGATAGTGCCATCAAGTGGCCACACTTCAAAGATGTGGCATTTTCAGATTCATCAATTCAAAATCAGATGAATGGCTAATATTACTAGCCTATGATCCATTTAAATCAGTGATGCATCAGCAAGTTGATGAGTTCCCTACTGTGAACTGTTGACTTTAAAGAATTTGTTAACAGTTGAACTAACTGATGAGCTTGTCAGCCAGCTAGCTGATTATTTCACCATGAGCTCACCGATTAGATGAGCACATTGATTAGTTCATGATGAGCTCACAAATGTGTGTGAGTTAACCGAATGTAGTTGAACTCATCCAGCTAACACACTCTGTAGAACGAACAGGTGTTCTCCTTGTTATTGCCCAATTGGATGATGGGTGGAAAGGAGGGACATTTATAGGGCAGAAAGTGTTTCCTGCTGTGCTGTGTTGTCACTTCAAAGTGACCTCAAAGTAGTTTGACCAACTCTTGCTGCTGCCGCTCCTTCTCTACCTCTTCCTCGGTGCCCTTCTGTTGGAGATATGAGGTGTCTACTCAGCATAATTCATAATTAGGTGTACGAAGGCCAGGTCAACCTGCTTCCCCCATCTCTGACTTTCTCTTTCACTCTTCTTTTTTTTTCTTTTTAGCTCTATTTCTGCAGATCTATGAAATGTTGCAGTGATGGCATATTTTTGTAGACCAACCAAGCAGTTCTTGATTCTCAAACATTTTGTTCATCATGAAAAAGTTTGATACATTTTTAAGCTTAGCTAGACTTTACTTCAGTCCTTTAAACATAAATATTAAAAAAAAAAAAACATGGACTTTTTTGAACAGTGAAACTGGAAATGCTAAAATGCTAACTAATTTCTGTGTTTTTGGTTTACAGAAATACGTCATCCCTGCAGCACTTCATTTACCTATTCATCTCTCCTCCCTATTGTTTGATGAGGTGTTGAGTTGAGGAAAATTAATTAGAGGAAAGATAGAAAGCTTATTTGTCCTCTTACATAGGTGTTTGTGATAGGTTTTGTCTACAATTATATTTTACATTTACATTTAGTCATTTAGCAGACGCTTTTATCCAAAGCAACTTACAAACGAGGACAATGGAAGCAATCAAAATCAACAAAAGAGCAATGATCTACAAGTGCTATAACAAGTCTCAGTTAGCTTAATGCAGTACACGTAGCAAGGTTTGTTTTTTAAATGATATAATAAATAAAAAGAAAACAGATAGAATAGAAAAAGAATAGAGCAAGCTAGTGTTAGAGGTATTTTTTGCTTTTGTTAATTGTATAATAAATGAAAAGAAAACAGATAGAATACAAAAAGAAAAAAGCAGCAAATGAATAGAACAAGTCTAACATTTCATCTTTTTGTAACATTTAAAAAAGTGAAACTGTCATATATTCTATTTTTTTTTTATTTTTTTTTATTTTATTTTGATGAAAAAATTCATCTTTTTGTTTTTTTTTTTTTTTTTTTTTTTTTTTTTTTTTTTTTCTATTTTGATGATTAGAAAGTCAAAAATCCAGTATCTTAAAACATTAGAATATTTACATTTGAGTTTCATTAAATGACCATCGCTACAGTATAAATTCCAGGTATCTCTTGTTCTTTGAAACCACAATAATGAAACCACAAAGAAGGCTAACTTGGCAACGGTCCAGAAGACAATCATTGACACCCTCCACAAAGAGGGAAATTCACAGAAGGTCATTACTGAAAGGGGTGGATGTTCACAGAGTGCTGTATTAAAGCATATTGAATGCAAAGTTGACTGGAAGGAAGAAATTGGGTAGGAAAAGGTGCACAAGCAACAGGGATGACCGCAAGCTTGAGAATTCTGTCAAGCAAAGGTGATTCAAACACTTGGAAGAGCTTCACAAGGAGTGGACTGAAGCTGGAGTCAGTGCATCAAGAGTCACCACACTCAGACGTCTTCAGGAAAAGAGCTACCAAGCCACTTCTGTAACAGAAACAATAGAAGCATCTTACCAGGGCTAAGGAGAAAAAGAACTGGACTGCTGCTAAGTGGTCTAAAGTCCTCTTTTCAGATAAAAGTAAATTTCATTCAGAAATCAAGGTCTGGAGTCTGGAGGAAGACTGGAGAGGCACAGAATCCAAGCTGCTTGAAGTCCAGTGTGAAGTTTTTGAAGTCAGTGATGATTTGGGTGCCGTGACGTCTGCTGGTGTTGGTCCATTGTGTTTTATCAAGTCCAAAGTCAATGCAGCCATCTACCAGGAGATTTTGGAGCACTTAATGCTTCCATCTGCTGACAAGCTTTATGGAGATGCTGATTTCCGTTTCCAGCAGGACTTACTGCCCACAGTGCCAAAACCACTTCCAAGTCTGACCTGAACCATGTATGGAATCTATAGGCTGGGACACACCAAGCCGACTTCAAAGAACTAGTGGAGACAAATGCCGATGGTGTTGTCGCCTCGCGTCGGCAGCGTCGTACCAAAAAGCTGCGCTGGAACACACCGCACAGACTACAGCCGACGGCAAACTAACACGTGCAATATGAACAAGCTTTACATAAAAGAACCTATCAAAACAACAGCTATTAAAAGTATATATACATCATTCAAAAAGAGAAACCGAAACAAAGATATACGAGATAAATGCAGATATACGAAATGTTAACAAAGCAGTGCTTGCTTATCATTTTGAATATCAGTAACGTTGATAACTTTAATCATTTTAAGCGGCTCATGTTGTTATGAAAACATTCGCTTATTAGAATGATTGGGAGAGATCACGTAACATTTAAACAGCCCTCTGTCTGTACCGCCTTCATTCACATGCTTGTTTTCATCACTTTTGCTTTAATTCTCAACACTTACTCGTTCGCTAAACTGAACATTTTGTTCTGTTTTGCCAACATAAGTAGTTCCATACAAACACAGAAGAACCGTTGTGTGTCTCTTTCAATTGTGTTTCATTCCTGAATGAAACTGCATTTTTAACAAATTGGGTAAGTGAACGATTCAATGACTGATTAAAAGTAGCACAAGATTAGTAAAAAGTAGACTAGTTCTCCTACTAATAAAGTGAACCCAGAGTATTTTGTATTCACAAAGCATGTTGCAAGTCTGATATAGTCTGATGCCTGGGTTCATTTAAAGTGGTCACATCTAAGCTAAAATTCCTGTGAACCACCCTGTAACTAATTTGAAGAAGGAAAGAATAAGCAGCAAATAGACAGGTGTTTGAGGGTGATCTCAGTATGGGCGGCTCCTTGGCTGTAGATGACTGAGCTGACCTTTGCAGCAATCTCCTCTCAGAACCACGCTCTGTCTCCACATCTAACAAGCTTCATCTCTATTTGCTTTGCTTTCCGCTTGCTGTCTGCCCTTTATCATAAAGAATTAGCCTGTCTCAGTGGAGGAGAGCAGCGTTGTCATTGTGATGGGTATGGAGCTCAGCGCAGTTCAAAGGTCAGGGTGATTATGAGCGCCCAATGACAGGGAGGACATGAAACATATGCAGCACATTGTAGCTGTTGGGAGTTTAATAGATCCAGGTTTTCAAATGCAAAAGCCCACAATGGTTATGGAACACAGCAGGGGCTTTTATTTGCTTGTATTATGGTATAATGAGAGATTCTAAGATACAATGACTATTTTCTTGTTACTTTGCTCCTCCTCCCTTATTCTCTCAGCACTGTATATACAGCCATCATTTGCTATGCACAAAATGTACACAAACATCTTGTCTTAAACAAAAAGCCATTTAGTGACTATTAGCACAGATGGTAATAACACTGTGTTAACTGCGGCAGACTATTGCTGAGTTTTGTGAATGAAGCTCAAAGTATGAACCTAATTTACATAAAAATGTATGGAGGATTGTGAATACGACTTAAAAATAAAGTGAAAAAATCAATTATCAATGTTTTAAATTAAGAAATAAAAATGTAATAGTTGACCGTAACAACATAAATTACACTAATTATAATAAAATTATTCACTTTTGAAGCTGACAAATAAATATATTTATTAACAGCTGTTTATTTAAAATGTGAGTAGAATTTTTTCAGGTTTCTTTGATGAATAGTAAGTTCAGAAGAACAGCATTTATCTGAAATAGAAATATTTTGTAACATTGTGCCTTTATCATCATTTTAGATCAATTTAATACATCCTTGCTAAATAAAAGTATTAATTTCTATGACAGGAATAAATCCTGATCACAAAAATAAATTACATTTTAAAATATATTCAAATAGAAAGCAGTTATTTTATATAGATAAATATTTCACAATATTGCTGCTCTTGCTGTATTTTGGATCAAATAAATGCAGGCTTGGTGAGCAGAAGAGAATTCTAAAAACATTAAACATTTTACTGTTCAAAAACTTTTGACTGGTAGACTAAAAGTAACCACTTTTAAAATTGGCAAATATACATATTTACAGCTGTTTATTTAAAATGTTTAAAGTGTAACAAAACATAATACATTTAGGTAACACTTTACTATAGAGACCAATTTTCATTATTAACTAGCTGCTTTTTAGCATACCTATCATTAACATATTGGCTGTTTATTAACTTATAAAGCACATCCTCTGCATGACCATATTCTACAGCACATCCCTAATCCTACACAATACCTAAACTTGACAACTACCTTACTAACTATTAATAAGCAGCAAATTTGGAGTTTATTAAGGCAAAGTCATAGTAAGTCATTTGTTAATAGCGAGAATTGGACCTTAAAAGAAAGCGTGACCTACATTGAATACGTCACGTGTCATTTGGACCTCTCTATATAATTCATGCTTAAATGTTAAATGTAACAATAAAATGATGAATTAATAATTTTTAATAAAGTATTTTTAATTAATCAATTGATAACTGATATCTTTAGATGGCATTTATAATCCTCCAAAGGATTCATATTTGAAAGGAATGACAGTAAAGTAACTGATACACTAATTGATATACAGCATTGTTATATTGTAGTAGTTAGTATCTGATTGCGAGTAGTTAGTGAATGTTTTGCACTTAAATACTTTACTTTAGTGAAATCACTTCTATCCTTCTCTCTCTCTCTCTGAGTGGTGATAGCCAGAGGCTGGTTGCCACTGTGGCCTGGAAACAGAAATTACCTTTTGACATAATCGGACTCTGTAGTGAGGCCTGTTTCCTGCGCCACCCCCAGCTGCATTAGTCACTGAACACGAATGCTAATTCTCTTCATATGTAGTTCTAAAATATAGGAGAGACAAAAACGCCACCTGATAAATAAAAGATTACTGCATGCTTGTATTAATAACAGATATCTGACTTGCTTTATCTCTCTTATGTCTTTTCTGAGGGCAGAGCTCAATGCTCTCAGCAGAAACACACCTTTATCAGACTGATATATTATTTATTAGACAGATGTCTGGAATACTTAATTCTGATTGGACAGACTCGTCACACTAAGTTGCCTCCTCTGTTTTGTGTTGGAGTTTATTTTTTGATAATGACCACCTTGCTGACTTCTGGCCATGAATATTGACCAAGAAAAATTCATCTCCTGTGCTTAGATGTTCATATTGATTCGGATAATGTGTGTGTGTGTTTAGGTTTTATGCTGCAGAAATCGCCATAGGCCTGTTCTTCCTGCATGTGAAGGGTGTTATATACAGGTGAGTGAAGCCCAAACAGCAACACACATGTCAGTCACACATAGAAGTGAGAAGAGAACAACTGACTGTTGGCCACTGTTGAGACTGTTGAGGGTCTTTAGAGTTGCTGGGATAATAGACGACTGGCTTCCAGAGCAACACACACCAAAACACACTTGCTTACACACAGCAATTGATCTTAGTCAGAGTCTATGCTGTATTTAGTTTGACGCAAACAAAAAAATGGCCTTGAGGGATGGAAGTACTGTCCATTCAATTTATTGTACTGTTGTTTAACTGGGCAACGATCATTCAGTCAGTTGAAACACTGACAACATAATAAGTCTTTCCAGAATTTTTTAGTGGACAAAAAACATTGGACATCTTGAGCTGTGATTAATTAAACATGATCTCTGAGTTTATAAAACAGTGAAGTGTATGGAATCGTCTTGTGTTTCAATGCATTACAAAAAACATTGTTTTTCATTGTACAAGTGCAGCGAGTGATCCCCTGGATGGTGGCCTAAACAGGAAGTAGAGCTGTAATCCAGGCTGTTAACAGAAAACCTCCACCGCATGTTTCCACTACAAACAGACAACACTCATGAATTCTTTACAGAGCACTTTTTTCTCCTTCATCAAGCTCACCCGTGCTTCTCTTCATAAAGCTGCTAGGGTTGGCCAGTATAATGAACATTAATGGTGTATTTGTGATTATTTTTCTGGCAAAATAAAAAGAGTGACGTAATATTGCAATGATTTTATACACTTTTTATTTGGCCATTAGGTCTGCATTGTTGGACTAGTTTCATGACTTGAGAAAGATGTTAGCGTTTGGGATTGAAAAACAGTGATGGAGTGTCAAATTCTTTTAGTTTCTTATTTAAATGTTCATTGCAATGGACTGATACACATATAAACACACAAATATGATACACATACAAATGTGTTGGTAAATATTGCTGTTGCTCCACTGACACCTCTCACATCTTTGTGCATCAGAGATCTAAAGTTGGATAATGTCATGTTGGACATGGAGGGTCATATCAAAATTGCTGACTTTGGAATGTGCAAGGAGAACATGCTTGATGGAGTCACCACCAAGACCTTTTGTGGGACCCCTGACTACATCGCCCCTGAGGTGAGTGCTCAGAGACGGTCCTGTACATGTGTTGAGTGCCAAAGTGTTGGATGAGAAAGGAGAGCCAGTGGCCTACATATTTCATGCATTTATAATTTGGGGCAGGCGTGGCCTAATGTTTAGAGTCAGACTTGTAAACCAAAGGCTGTGGGTCCGGGTCTCAGTACTGGCAGGGATTGTCAGCGCTGTCTTCCACCTTCAATACCACGACTAAGGTGAGACCCTTTGAGCAAGGCACCGAACCCCCAACAGCTCCCAAAAAATGGCTGCCCACTGCTCGAAGTGTGTGTTTGTTCACTACTCACTGCTGTGTGTGTGTCCACTTGGATGGGTTAAATGCAGAGCAGAGATCCAGAGTATGGGACACAATACTTGGCCACATGTCACTTTTACTTTTCACTTTCATAGACATTTGCGCATCTACTAGGGCTGCATTTCCTAAAAGAATCGTAAAGCAAATCGTTCCATTTCATATTCATCATGAGCTCATATTGGAGAAAATGGGTTTGTTACCCAGAGGCAGCTTCATGCAATAGAGAGCTACGTTGATAAGATATCTCACGTTCCTCTCATCGAGCACCAGATGGTACTGCTCCAAGTGTAACACCAGCAGCATGAGCTAGAGATGGATTCATGTCAACAACACACTCCCCAACCAAGACACAACATGCTGTAAGAGTGAAGGGATTCTTATTGTGTGAAAGACACTTTACAATACATAAAACACATTGTAACACATGTTGAACGCACCATAATCACTTCTGAAACTCTTGAGAGAGCGCACGGTGGGATTGATTTTAATATTTACAAATGTCCTTGGAGTGTCACCCATTTGTAATTGTTTTTTACGCCTTACATTCTTGAGTGTGTCTTTTTCAGATCATCGCTTACCAGCCTTATGGAAAGTCAGTGGACTGGTGGGCGTTTGGAGTTCTGCTTTATGAGATGCTGGCTGGGCAGGTAAGAGTCATGATAACCCTGATCAAGAAGGCCCAAGTCAGGGGTTTGTGCCTTTTGGGCCTTCTCTCATTCGCTCTGTTTCATTTCCTCTCTGCTGCTTGCAGTAAATCACCTCTTGCTATCTCAAGGTCAGTTTTTATTAATTACGTTCTGCAAATCTCCCGAGACTAACGGCAAGTATTTCATGCCTATCGGGCTCAGTCAATTATTTATGAATTGTTCTGAAACAAGTCAAGCTTTGAACGCTGGAGAAAAAAAGTCTGAATTGTTTCCAGCGGAGACTGCTACTGCTGAGCTGTCCTGACAAAAGGATGTCGCAATTCTCTTTTCTAGTCTTTGCTAAACAAACAAGACTTGAAAGGCACTTTTATGGTGATGACTTTCAAATTGCCAGTGTTTATGGGACACAAATGGAAAAATTGCAAATTATGCAAGTTACAAGATCCATGTTATTATTGTTGACCATTTATAGTAAACAGCATTGTCCTCTCATCTTCACTGTCGTCTCTTTTCAAAGCCCCCATTTGATGGTGAGGACGAGGATGAGCTGTTTCAGTCCATCATGGAGCATCATGTGTCCTATCCCAAATCCATGTCCAAAGAAGCTGTGGCCATCTGCAAAGGGGTGAGCAGCCAGTATACATACAATTCCTGAAACCGTGTCCAATAACCTGTCTCACACTGCAGCCAGTGACATGTCCAACACAATTTGATGATGATGATGATGATGATAACTATTTATTATTCAATACTGTTCAAAAAAGTGACAGTACTGATATGCATAACATTGCTAAATATTTCTATTTCAAATAAATGCTGTTGAACTTGAAAAAAATGAAGCACAGTGTTTTCAACATTGTTATTAATAAGAAATGTTTCTTGAGCAGAAAATCTGCACATTTTAATTTCTGAAGGATCATGTGACACTGAAGACTGGGGTAATGATGCTGAAAATACAGTTTTGCATCACAGGACTAAATTACATTTTAAAGTATATAAACAGAGAAAATATTGAATATAAATTGTTATAACATTGTTTTAATATTTCAATTACGTATTTACTGTATTTTGAAATAAATGCTGCCTTGGTAAGCAAAAGAGACTTCTTCCAAAAACATCCTACCAACTGTTCATGAAAATTATTTAAATGACTTTTTATTTAACCCTTTCTTATGACCATAATGCATTAGGAATAGCATCAAATTATTTGATCAAAATACATGTCTTCTTTTAAATGATCGTCAGTGGAGAGAGATGCAGCAGAATGGTGTAGTTACAAGACCTACCAGCAGGGTCATGCTAACAAGTCACACCTTGTCCCCTTGTCCTGAGGTAACCCAAAGTATCAAATTCAGTTCAGAGTGACTAATGGCCCGGAAAGGTGCAGATACAGTCCATCTCATCAGTGTGTCCCTGAGAAAGTACTGAAGTTGTTTCAAGGTGACTGTCTCGGCAGTTCTCATACTGTAAGTGGCTTTGAATGAAAAAAGTCCAGTTATTATATGACTTCATGTGATCCATTATGAATCACTTATTCATTGCAGCGTTGGTCATCGCTGTTTGCTCTCAGCAGCCTTGAAAAATACCACAGCCTCTGACCTAGCCTATCAATATGCACGTCACGGCCCTCTCAGAATTCACCAGTTCTGTCTGTCTCTCCATTGCTATCTTTCATTCACTCTGTCTTTGTTATTAGAAGGCCAGTGCTGCTCCAGACTTGAGCGCTGGCAGGTGAAGCAGCGAGTACACATGATCTAATTCTTTATTTGAGAGATTTTCTCTCCTGCAGATAAAAGCACACAAACATACGGCCTTAGACAGCACTTAGTGGGAATGCCAATGACTCCTGGCTGTGTGCAGCACCCAGGAGCTCAGCTCTGTTAGTTGCTGGCTTATACTGGAGCACGGCTAGGCTGGGTTTGAATGAATATGAATGTTTTTATTGTTTAAAAAAAAAAAAAAAATTCTCTAACAAAACTGGACAAAAGCTGCAGAATGTCAGGGGCATCTTAGTAAATAGTATAACGTATTCCCTAAAAAGTGCTCGAAAGGGAGCTCTCTCCTATTTGCTTATTCTTTACATGTTTCTGTTCTTTCTCCTTGTCACTGTGATGCCAGAGTGGAGCATATGGCTGCTGAAAAAAGTAGAAAAGAGTTTTTAGAAGAATGAAAGCCAGGCTTGTGTGTGGGTGCTTTCTTACGATGCTTGGGACATGACACATCTGTTATTCGGGTGAATCTCACCTGTCAACATGTCTGGGCCATATTTCACCCCACCCAAAATAAAAATAAATAAGAAAATGAAACATTTTTTTTTTTTAAACCGTTAAGACCTTTATTTTAACCTTTCCAGTTGTCATTACAGTAATGCAATAATAATAAATTAATAATTTAAATAATAAATTTTTTTACATTTATTACAAATAAATAAAATGTTTATATAATAAACTTTAAATATATTTTAAGTATTTTTGGGGGGAATATTAGGATCTTCTTTTGCATCATGACAATATGTTAAATTCCCCTGTTTGCATTACCATGATGCAAAATAAATAAATAAATTGTATTGTTTAATTGTTTTATTACCCAAGTTTATATAAAAATATAGTTGTCACATGTCTGTTGTTGATGGTTTGATTTGGTTCAGGTGTGTGTCATCAGTTATCGTCATTAGCTTCCCTTTAGTTGTGTTCTGTTCTCAGTTTAGGTTCTGTTCTCATCTATATGTGAATTTGGTTTACTTGCCTGTCTCCTGGATTTTTCTAATTAGAATACCTTTTTGTTGATCTCCTTCATCCTCATGCGTTTATACCTCACCAACGCGTGACAATAGTGTTTATATATAGTGTGTAACATGTTAATATTTGTTGTGCTGCCTTAAATTATGCTGAAATATCATGAAGTTACATGTGTAATTACCAGTATTACAGAGGATGACTACAGTAATAATAATTTACTATAAAAAATGCTGAATTTGCAGGAAATTATTGTCACAGTGCATATAATTTTTATGCAAAGCATACATTTATGGTTACATTTTGTTTTAAGTTGTCATTGTTACAGTGTAATTATACATTTACGTACGGAGTAATATTAATTAACTACATGTACTTACTGTATGATTAGGGTTAAGATTAGGGTTTGGCTTAGAGTTACCTGCATGTAATTATGCATAATTACCAAATTTATTTAACTTTTTTTCATTTGATTTTTGAGTGAAATGCTACGTTTGACGTGATTCACCAAAGTCGATTTTAACTGAGCTTTGCTGATCTGCTACCTAGCATGCTGCCTGGTGACCCATTTTGTTTGAGTTAGGACAATGGAAATCTTTGGTATTGGGAGGACAACAAGTTCTGGAATATAAAGTGGAAAGAGAGATGTGAGAGCAGGTGTCTCCAGAGGGACCTGCGCACTAATACATTCATGCTAATGTGAACATTAAATAATGAATCAACCCTCTGTGTTCAGAATCTGAATGCTGCCCCTCTTTGACTGGCTTCATGAAAATGCAGCATGCTTCTGGGTAAAGCCTGATAAACAAAAGACCCCCTCCTCTCCTCCCTCTGCTCCCTCTCTCTTCCTCTTTTTTCTCCATCCTTTCGTTTTCGTTTTTTTCCCCCACATAGATATAGATGCTCCACATAACCCTCGTCCTTTCTGCTTGCCGATTTTTCTTCCTTGACTTATCCTGCCTCTGTCTTCTCCTCAGCTTGTCTGCAGAGCTCATTGTCTTGATGAGTTCTGTTTCCCTCTCTTCTTCATAGGATCTGCTGTAAGTGCTTGCTGAACTTCTCTAATAGCTTAATTCTGCAGTGCAGCAAGTGTGTCAGATCCTGGAGGCCTCTCTCCCCAACAATCTCCAAAATAGAGCAGGAATACTAAATGAATCCTTGACATTTAAGACAGATTGGAAAATCCTGTAAGTTTGGACATGTGCGGCTTTAGGCGCAAGGCTATGCCGCCCACCCTGCCGGGAAAGCTACAATGGAGCCATGCAATATAAATGATGTATTTCCCTTAACCAAGCGGAGCAATCGTTCTTCCAGCATGGTAATTGAATGACTAATTTAGTCTGGCCTTGTGATTTTCAGAGGACAGATGGATAAATTGAACCTGTCATAATCAAAATGTTGATGCTCTGTTCTGCCATAAAAAAGCAAAAGAAAATCCTCCCCTTCACTTCTGTAGAGTCTGGGGTTTTAGTTTGAGGGGATATAGGCTTTAATGCTCAGAACATCAGCTGAGGGAATATTCATTTGTGCAACTTACATCGACAGATGCAGAGAACAGCACAGTGAGTGTATTAAACTCTCTCTGCAAAACATGCTGTATATTGTATATTGATGCACCAAAACCTAGGGAGCTGCCCACCTAGACAGCATTTTTGGTAATCATAGGTTTATTTGTAATGCATAAAAATACTGATTACAAAAATGTTCATTAGTAATGCCATGATAATCTTTAAAAAATTATGTAAATGCCAAATGCCATGGTAAATTAATTTGGTGATCATTTATTACCATAGTATACATTCGTATACACTAAGAATGTTTTTTAAGAAGTCTCATAATACTCATTAAGGCTGTATTTACTTGCTCAAAAAAAGCTACATTTTGTAACAATTCAAAACAACTGCTTTCTATTGTAATATATTTTAAAAAGAAATTTATTCTTGTAAAATTTCAGCATCATTACTCAATCTTCAGTGTCACATGATCCTTCAAAAATCATTCTAATAGGCTGATCTGATGCTCAAGGAGCATTTCTTATTATCAG